>NW_027637545.1:0-109341 GCF_951216825.1 Electrona antarctica
CAGCTACAGGAAGGATGGAGGGGTTCAGACAAGGTTTTCCAACTCCGTGCCTAAATGTCACTTTCACAGCGAAATAAGCCCAGTTTGGCCCTGTTCACTTTTGCTTAGCAGAGTCTGTATCTTCAAAACTAGACACTCTGCAGGCCTATAAGCTTGGCTGGGGGCAGAGAAGCAGAGTCTGAGCAGCTACAGGAAGGATGGAGGGGTTCAGACAAGGTTTTCCAACTCCGTGCCTAAATGTCACTTTCACAGCGAAATAAGCCCAGTTTGGCCCTGTTCACTTTTGCTTAGCAGAGTCTGTATCTTCAAAACTAGACACTCTGCAGGCCTATAAGCTTGGCTGGGGGCAGAGAAGCAGAGTCTGAGCAGCTACAGGAAGGATGGAGGGGTTCAGACAAGGTTTTCCAACTCCGTGCCTAAATGTCACTTTCACAGCGAAATAAGCCCAGTTTGGCCCTGTTCACTTTTGCTTAGCAGAGTCTGTATCTTCAAAACTAGACACTCTGCAGGCCTATAAGCTTGGCTGGGGGCAGAGAAGCAGAGTCTGAGCAGCTACAGGAAGGATGGAGGGGTTCAGACAAGGTTTTCCAACTCCGTGCCTAAATGTCACTTTCACAGCGAAATAAGCCCAGTTTGGCCCTGTTCACTTTTGCTTAGCAGAGTCTGTATCTTCAAAACTAGACACTCTGCAGGCCTATAAGCTTGGCTGGGGGCAGAGAAGCAGAGTCTGAGCAGCTACAGGAAGGATGGAGGGGTTCAGACAAGGTTTTCCAACTCCGTGCCTAAATGTCACTTTCACAGCGAAATAAGCCCAGTTTGGCCCTGTTCACTTTTGCTTAGCAGAGTCTGTATCTTCAAAACTAGACACTCTGCAGGCCTATAAGCTTGGCTGGGGGCAGAGAAGCAGAGTCTGAGCAGCTACAGGAAGGATGGAGGGGTTCAGACAAGGTTTTCCAACTCCGTGCCTAAATGTCACTTTCACAGCGAAATAAGCCCAGTTTGGCCCTGTTCACTTTTGCTTAGCAGAGTCTGTATCTTCAAAACTAGACACTCTGCAGGCCTATAAGCTTGGCTGGGGGCAGAGAAGCAGAGTCTGAGCAGCTACAGGAAGGATGGAGGGGTTCAGACAAGGTTTTCCAACTCCGTGCCTAAATGTCACTTTCACAGCGAAATAAGCCCAGTTTGGCCCTGTTCACTTTTGCTTAGCAGAGTCTGTATCTTCAAAACTAGACACTCTGCAGGCCTATAAGCTTGGCTGGGGGCAGAGAAGCAGAGTCTGAGCAGCTACAGGAAGGATGGAGGGGTTCAGACAAGGTTTTCCAACTCCGTGCCTAAATGTCACTTTCACAGCGAAATAAGCCCAGTTTGGCCCTGTTCACTTTTGCTTAGCAGAGTCTGTATCTTCAAAACTAGACACTCTGCAGGCCTATAAGCTTGGCTGGGGGCAGAGAAGCAGAGTCTGAGCAGCTACAGGAAGGATGGAGGGGTTCAGACAAGGTTTTCCAACTCCGTGCCTAAATGTCACTTTCACAGCGAAATAAGCCCAGTTTGGCCCTGTTCACTTTTGCTTAGCAGAGTCTGTATCTTCAAAACTAGACACTCTGCAGGCCTATAAGCTTGGCTGGGGGCAGAGAAGCAGAGTCTGAGCAGCTACAGGAAGGATGGAGGGGTTCAGACAAGGTTTTCCAACTCCGTGCCTAAATGTCACTTTCACAGCGAAATAAGCCCAGTTTGGCCCTGTTCACTTTTGCTTAGCAGAGTCTGTATCTTCAAAACTAGACACTCTGCAGGCCTATAAGCTTGGCTGGGGGCAGAGAAGCAGAGTCTGAGCAGCTACAGGAAGGATGGAGGGGTTCAGACAAGGTTTTCCAACTCCGTGCCTAAATGTCACTTTCACAGCGAAATAAGCCCAGTTTGGCCCTGTTCACTTTTGCTTAGCAGAGTCTGTATCTTCAAAACTAGACACTCTGCAGGCCTATAAGCTTGGCTGGGGGCAGAGAAGCAGAGTCTGAGCAGCTACAGGAAGGATGGAGGGGTTCAGACAAGGTTTTCCAACTCCGTGCCTAAATGTCACTTTCACAGCGAAATAAGCCCAGTTTGGCCCTGTTCACTTTTGCTTAGCAGAGTCTGTATCTTCAAAACTAGACACTCTGCAGGCCTATAAGCTTGGCTGGGGGCAGAGAAGCAGAGTCTGAGCAGCTACAGGAAGGATGGAGGGGTTCAGACAAGGTTTTCCAACTCCGTGCCTAAATGTCACTTTCACAGCGAAATAAGCCCAGTTTGGCCCTGTTCACTTTTGCTTAGCAGAGTCTGTATCTTCAAAACTAGACACTCTGCAGGCCTATAAGCTTGGCTGGGGGCAGAGAAGCAGAGTCTGAGCAGCTACAGGAAGGATGGAGGGGTTCAGACAAGGTTTTCCAACTCCGTGCCTAAATGTCACTTTCACAGCGAAATAAGCCCAGTTTGGCCCTGTTCACTTTTGCTTAGCAGAGTCTGTATCTTCAAAACTAGACACTCTGCAGGCCTATAAGCTTGGCTGGGGGCAGAGAAGCAGAGTCTGAGCAGCTACAGGAAGGATGGAGGGGTTCAGACAAGGTTTTCCAACTCCGTGCCTAAATGTCACTTTCACAGCGAAATAAGCCCAGTTTGGCCCTGTTCACTTTTGCTTAGCAGAGTCTGTATCTTCAAAACTAGACACTCTGCAGGCCTATAAGCTTGGCTGGGGGCAGAGAAGCAGAGTCTGAGCAGCTACAGGAAGGATGGAGGGGTTCAGACAAGGTTTTCCAACTCCGTGCCTAAATGTCACTTTCACAGCGAAATAAGCCCAGTTTGGCCCTGTTCACTTTTGCTTAGCAGAGTCTGTATCTTCAAAACTAGACACTCTGCAGGCCTATAAGCTTGGCTGGGGGCAGAGAAGCAGAGTCTGAGCAGCTACAGGAAGGATGGAGGGGTTCAGACAAGGTTTTCCAACTCCGTGCCTAAATGTCACTTTCACAGCGAAATAAGCCCAGTTTGGCCCTGTTCACTTTTGCTTAGCAGAGTCTGTATCTTCAAAACTAGACACTCTGCAGGCCTATAAGCTTGGCTGGGGGCAGAGAAGCAGAGTCTGAGCAGCTACAGGAAGGATGGAGGGGTTCAGACAAGGTTTTCCAACTCCGTGCCTAAATGTCACTTTCACAGCGAAATAAGCCCAGTTTGGCCCTGTTCACTTTTGCTTAGCAGAGTCTGTATCTTCAAAACTAGACACTCTGCAGGCCTATAAGCTTGGCTGGGGGCAGAGAAGCAGAGTCTGAGCAGCTACAGGAAGGATGGAGGGGTTCAGACAAGGTTTTCCAACTCCGTGCCTAAATGTCACTTTCACAGCGAAATAAGCCCAGTTTGGCCCTGTTCACTTTTGCTTAGCAGAGTCTGTATCTTCAAAACTAGACACTCTGCAGGCCTATAAGCTTGGCTGGGGGCAGAGAAGCAGAGTCTGAGCAGCTACAGGAAGGATGGAGGGGTTCAGACAAGGTTTTCCAACTCCGTGCCTAAATGTCACTTTCACAGCGAAATAAGCCCAGTTTGGCCCTGTTCACTTTTGCTTAGCAGAGTCTGTATCTTCAAAACTAGACACTCTGCAGGCCTATAAGCTTGGCTGGGGGCAGAGAAGCAGAGTCTGAGCAGCTACAGGAAGGATGGAGGGGTTCAGACAAGGTTTTCCAACTCCGTGCCTAAATGTCACTTTCACAGCGAAATAAGCCCAGTTTGGCCCTGTTCACTTTTGCTTAGCAGAGTCTGTATCTTCAAAACTAGACACTCTGCAGGCCTATAAGCTTGGCTGGGGGCAGAGAAGCAGAGTCTGAGCAGCTACAGGAAGGATGGAGGGGTTCAGACAAGGTTTTCCAACTCCGTGCCTAAATGTCACTTTCACAGCGAAATAAGCCCAGTTTGGCCCTGTTCACTTTTGCTTAGCAGAGTCTGTATCTTCAAAACTAGACACTCTGCAGGCCTATAAGCTTGGCTGGGGGCAGAGAAGCAGAGTCTGAGCAGCTACAGGAAGGATGGAGGGGTTCAGACAAGGTTTTCCAACTCCGTGCCTAAATGTCACTTTCACAGCGAAATAAGCCCAGTTTGGCCCTGTTCACTTTTGCTTAGCAGAGTCTGTATCTTCAAAACTAGACACTCTGCAGGCCTATAAGCTTGGCTGGGGGCAGAGAAGCAGAGTCTGAGCAGCTACAGGAAGGATGGAGGGGTTCAGACAAGGTTTTCCAACTCCGTGCCTAAATGTCACTTTCACAGCGAAATAAGCCCAGTTTGGCCCTGTTCACTTTTGCTTAGCAGAGTCTGTATCTTCAAAACTAGACACTCTGCAGGCCTATAAGCTTGGCTGGGGGCAGAGAAGCAGAGTCTGAGCAGCTACAGGAAGGATGGAGGGGTTCAGACAAGGTTTTCCAACTCCGTGCCTAAATGTCACTTTCACAGCGAAATAAGCCCAGTTTGGCCCTGTTCACTTTTGCTTAGCAGAGTCTGTATCTTCAAAACTAGACACTCTGCAGGCCTATAAGCTTGGCTGGGGGCAGAGAAGCAGAGTCTGAGCAGCTACAGGATGGAGGGGTTCAGACAAGGTTCCAATATCAGCATCAGCCCAATATCAGCATCAGCCCAATATCAGCATCAGCCCAATATCAGCATCAGCCCAATATCAGCATCAGCCCAATATCAGCATCAGCCCAATATCAGCATCAGCCCAATATCAGCATCAGCCCAATATCAGCATCAGCCCAATATCAGCATCAGCCCAATATCAGCATCAGCCCAATATCAGCATCAGCCCAATATCAGCATCAGCCCAATATCAGCATCAGCCCAATATCAGCATCAGCCCAATATCAGCATCAGCCCAATATCAGCATCAGCCCAATATCAGCATCAGCCCAATATCAGCATCAGCCCAATATCAGCATCAGCCCAATATCAGCATCAGCCCAATATCAGCATCAGCCCAATATCAGCATCAGCCCAATATCAGCATCAGCCCAATATCAGCATCAGCCCAATATCAGCATCAGCCCAATATCAGCATCAGCCCAATATCAGCATCAGCCCAATATCAGCATCAGCCCAATATCAGCATCAGCCCAATATCAGCATCAGCCCAATATCAGCATCAGCCCAATATCAGCATCAGCCCAATATCAGCATCAGCCCAATATCAGCATCAGCCCAATATCAGCATCAGCCCAATATCAGCATCAGCCCAATATCAGCATCAGCCCAATATCAGCATCAGCCCAATATCAGCATCAGCCCAATATCAGCATCAGCCCAATATCAGCATCAGCCCAATATCAGCATCAGCCCAATATCAGCATCAGCCCAATATCAGCATCAGCCCAATATCAGCATCAGCCCAATATCAGCATCAGCCCAATATCAGCATCAGCCCAATATCAGCATCAGCCCAATATCAGCATCAGCCCAATATCAGCATCAGCCCAATATCAGCATCAGCCCAATATCAGCATCAGCCCAATATCAGCATCAGCCCAATATCAGCATCAGCCCAATATCAGCATCAGCCCAATATCAGCATCAGCCCAATATCAGCATCAGCCCAATATCAGCATCAGCCCAATATCAGCATCAGCCCAATATCAGCATCAGCCCAATATCAGCATCAGCCCAATATCAGCATCAGCCCAATATCAGCATCAGCCCTAGACACTCTGCAGGCCTATAAGCTTGGCTGGGGGCAGAGAAGCAGCCCAATATGATATAATATCAGCTGATGCTGATATTGGGCTGATGCTGATATTGGGCTGATGCTGATATTGGGCTGATGCTGATATTGGGCTGATGCTGATATTGGGCTGATGCTGATATTGGGCTGATGCTGATATTGGGCTGATGCTGATATTGGGCTGATGCTGATATTGGGCTGATGCTGATATTGGGCTGATGCTGATATTGGGCTGATGCTGATATTGGGCTGATGCTGATATTGGGCTGATGCTGATATTGGGCTGATGCTGATATTGGGCTGATGCTGATATTGGGCTGATGCTGATATTGGGCTGATGCTGATATTGGGCTGATGCTGATATTGGGCTGATGCTGATATTGGGCTGATGCTGATATTGGGCTGATGCTGATATTGGGCTGATGCTGATATTGGGCTGATGCTGATATTGGGCTGATGCTGATATTGGGCTGATGCTGATATTGGGCTGATGCTGATATTGGGCTGATGCTGATATTGGGCTGATGCTGATATTGGGCTGATGCTGATATTGGGCTGATGCTGATATTGGGCTGATGCTGATATTGGGCTGATGCTGATATTGGGCTGATGCTGATATTGGGCTGATGCTGATATTGGGCTGATGCTGATATTGGGCTGATGCTGATATTGGGCTGATGCTGATATTGGGCTGATGCTGATATTGGGCTGATGCTGATATTGGGCTGATGCTGATATTGGGCTGATGCTGATATTGGGCTGATGCTGATATTGGGCTGATGCTGATATTGGGCTGATGCTGATATTGGGCTGATGCTGATATTGGGCTGATGCTGATATTGGGCTGATGCTGATATTGGGCTGATGCTGATATTGGGCTGATGCTGATATTGGGCTGATGCTGATATTGGGCTGATGCTGATATTGGGCTGATGCTGATATTGGGCTGATGCTGATATTGGGCTGATGCTGATATTGGGCTGATGCTGATATTGGGCTGATGCTGATATTGGGCTGATGCTGATATTGGGCTGATGCTGATATTGGGCTGATGCTGATATTGGGCTGATGCTGATATTGGGCTGATGCTGATATTGGGCTGATGCTGATATTGGGCTGATGCTGATATTGGGCTGATGCTGATATTGGGCTGATGCTGATATTGGGCTGATGCTGATATTGGGCTGATGCTGATATTGGGCTGATGCTGATATTGGGCTGATGCTGATATTGGGCTGATGCTGATATTGGGCTGATGCTGATATTGGGCTGATGCTGATATTGGGCTGATGCTGATATTGGGCTGATGCTGATATTGGGCTGATGCTGATATTGGGCTGATGCTGATATTGGGCTGATGCTGATATTGGGCTGATGCTGATATTGGGCTGATGCTGATATTGGGCTGATGCTGATATTGGGCTGATGCTGATATTGGGCTGATGCTGATATTGGGCTGATGCTGATATTGGGCTGATGCTGATATTGGGCTGATGCTGATATTGGGCTGATGCTGATATTGGGCTGATGCTGATATTGGGCTGATGCTGATATTGGGCTGATGCTGATATTGGGCTGATGCTGATATTGGGCTGATGCTGATATTGGGCTGATGCTGATATTGGGCTGATGCTGATATTGGGCTGATGCTGATATTGGGCTGATGCTGATATTGGGCTGATGCTGATATTGGGCTGATGCTGATATTGGGCTGATGCTGATATTGGGCTGATGCTGATATTGGGCTGATGCTGATATTGGGCTGATGCTGATATTGGGCTGATGCTGATATTGGGCTGATGCTGATATTGGGCTGATGCTGATATTGGGCTGATGCTGATATTGGGCTGATGCTGATATTGGGCTGATGCTGATATTGGGCTGATGCTGATATTGGCTGATGCTGATATTGGGCTGATATTGATATTGGGCTGATATTGATATTGGGCTGATATAGGCCTGCAGAGTGTCTAGTTTTGAAGATACAGACTCTGCTAAGCAAAAGTGAACAGGGCCAAACTGGGCTTATTTCGCTGTGAAAGTGACATTTAGGCACGGACTTGGAAAACCTTGTCTGAACCCCTCCATCCTTCCTGTAGCTGCTCAGACTCTGCTTCTCTGCCCCCAGCCAAGCTTATAGGCCTGCAGAGTGTCTAGTTTTGAAGATACAGACTCTGCTAAGCAAAAGTGAACAGGGCCAAACTGGGCTTATTTCGCTGTGAAAGTGACATTTAGGCACGGAGTTGGAAAACCTTGTCTGAACCCCTCCATCCTTCCTGTAGCTGCTCAGACTCTGCTTCTCTGCCCCCAGCCAAGCTTATAGGCCTGCAGAGTGTCTAGTTTTGAAGATACAGACTCTGCTAAGCAAAAGTGAACAGGGCCAAACTGGGCTTATTTCGCTGTGAAAGTGACATTTAGGCACGGAGTTGGAAAACCTTGTCTGAACCCCTCCATCCTTCCTGTAGCTGCTCAGACTCTGCTTCTCTGCCCCCAGCCAAGCTTATAGGCCTGCAGAGTGTCTAGTTTTGAAGATACAGACTCTGCTAAGCAAAAGTGAACAGGGCCAAACTGGGCTTATTTCGCTGTGAAAGTGACATTTAGGCACGGAGTTGGAAAACCTTGTCTGAACCCCTCCATCCTTCCTGTAGCTGCTCAGACTCTGCTTCTCTGCCCCCAGCCAAGCTTATAGGCCTGCAGAGTGTCTAGTTTTGAAGATACAGACTCTGCTAAGCAAAAGTGAACAGGGCCAAACTGGGCTTATTTCGCTGTGAAAGTGACATTTAGGCACGGAGTTGGAAAACCTTGTCTGAACCCCTCCATCCTTCCTGTAGCTGCTCAGACTCTGCTTCTCTGCCCCCAGCCAAGCTTATAGGCCTGCAGAGTGTCTAGTTTTGAAGATACAGACTCTGCTAAGCAAAAGTGAACAGGGCCAAACTGGGCTTATTTCGCTGTGAAAGTGACATTTAGGCACGGAGTTGGAAAACCTTGTCTGAACCCCTCCATCCTTCCTGTAGCTGCTCAGACTCTGCTTCTCTGCCCCCAGCCAAGCTTATAGGCCTGCAGAGTGTCTAGTTTTGAAGATACAGACTCTGCTAAGCAAAAGTGAACAGGGCCAAACTGGGCTTATTTCGCTGTGAAAGTGACATTTAGGCACGGAGTTGGAAAACCTTGTCTGAACCCCTCCATCCTTCCTGTAGCTGCTCAGACTCTGCTTCTCTGCCCCCAGCCAAGCTTATAGGCCTGCAGAGTGTCTAGTTTTGAAGATACAGACTCTGCTAAGCAAAAGTGAACAGGGCCAAACTGGGCTTATTTCGCTGTGAAAGTGACATTTAGGCACGGAGTTGGAAAACCTTGTCTGAACCCCTCCATCCTTCCTGTAGCTGCTCAGACTCTGCTTCTCTGCCCCCAGCCAAGCTTATAGGCCTGCAGAGTGTCTAGTTTTGAAGATACAGACTCTGCTAAGCAAAAGTGAACAGGGCCAAACTGGGCTTATTTCGCTGTGAAAGTGACATTTAGGCACGGAGTTGGAAAACCTTGTCTGAACCCCTCCATCCTTCCTGTAGCTGCTCAGACTCTGCTTCTCTGCCCCCAGCCAAGCTTATAGGCCTGCAGAGTGTCTAGTTTTGAAGATACAGACTCTGCTAAGCAAAAGTGAACAGGGCCAAACTGGGCTTATTTCGCTGTGAAAGTGACATTTAGGCACGGAGTTGGAAAACCTTGTCTGAACCCCTCCATCCTTCCTGTAGCTGCTCAGACTCTGCTTCTCTGCCCCCAGCCAAGCTTATAGGCCTGCAGAGTGTCTAGTTTTGAAGATACAGACTCTGCTAAGCAAAAGTGAACAGGGCCAAACTGGGCTTATTTCGCTGTGAAAGTGACATTTAGGCACGGAGTTGGAAAACCTTGTCTGAACCCCTCCATCCTTCCTGTAGCTGCTCAGACTCTGCTTCTCTGCCCCCAGCCAAGCTTATAGGCCTGCAGAGTGTCTAGTTTTGAAGATACAGACTCTGCTAAGCAAAAGTGAACAGGGCCAAACTGGGCTTATTTCGCTGTGAAAGTGACATTTAGGCACGGAGTTGGAAAACCTTGTCTGAACCCCTCCATCCTTCCTGTAGCTGCTCAGACTCTGCTTCTCTGCCCCCAGCCAAGCTTATAGGCCTGCAGAGTGTCTAGTTTTGAAGATACAGACTCTGCTAAGCAAAAGTGAACAGGGCCAAACTGGGCTTATTTCGCTGTGAAAGTGACATTTAGGCACGGAGTTGGAAAACCTTGTCTGAACCCCTCCATCCTTCCTGTAGCTGCTCAGACTCTGCTTCTCTGCCCCCAGCCAAGCTTATAGGCCTGCAGAGTGTCTAGTTTTGAAGATACAGACTCTGCTAAGCAAAAGTGAACAGGGCCAAACTGGGCTTATTTCGCTGTGAAAGTGACATTTAGGCACGGAGTTGGAAAACCTTGTCTGAACCCCTCCATCCTTCCTGTAGCTGCTCAGACTCTGCTTCTCTGCCCCCAGCCAAGCTTATAGGCCTGCAGAGTGTCTAGTTTTGAAGATACAGACTCTGCTAAGCAAAAGTGAACAGGGCCAAACTGGGCTTATTTCGCTGTGAAAGTGACATTTAGGCACGGAGTTGGAAAACCTTGTCTGAACCCCTCCATCCTTCCTGTAGCTGCTCAGACTCTGCTTCTCTGCCCCCAGCCAAGCTTATAGGCCTGCAGAGTGTCTAGTTTTGAAGATACAGACTCTGCTAAGCAAAAGTGAACAGGGCCAAACTGGGCTTATTTCGCTGTGAAAGTGACATTTAGGCACGGAGTTGGAAAACCTTGTCTGAACCCCTCCATCCTTCCTGTAGCTGCTCAGACTCTGCTTCTCTGCCCCCAGCCAAGCTTATAGGCCTGCAGAGTGTCTAGTTTTGAAGATACAGACTCTGCTAAGCAAAAGTGAACAGGGCCAAACTGGGCTTATTTCGCTGTGAAAGTGACATTTAGGCACGGAGTTGGAAAACCTTGTCTGAACCCCTCCATCCTTCCTGTAGCTGCTCAGACTCTGCTTCTCTGCCCCCAGCCAAGCTTATAGGCCTGCAGAGTGTCTAGTTTTGAAGATACAGACTCTGCTAAGCAAAAGTGAACAGGGCCAAACTGGGCTTATTTCGCTGTGAAAGTGACATTTAGGCACGGAGTTGGAAAACCTTGTCTGAACCCCTCCATCCTTCCTGTAGCTGCTCAGACTCTGCTTCTCTGCCCCCAGCCAAGCTTATAGGCCTGCAGAGTGTCTAGTTTTGAAGATACAGACTCTGCTAAGCAAAAGTGAACAGGGCCAAACTGGGCTTATTTCGCTGTGAAAGTGACATTTAGGCACGGAGTTGGAAAACCTTGTCTGAACCCCTCCATCCTTCCTGTAGCTGCTCAGACTCTGCTTCTCTGCCCCCAGCCAAGCTTATAGGCCTGCAGAGTGTCTAGTTTTGAAGATACAGACTCTGCTAAGCAAAAGTGAACAGGGCCAAACTGGGCTTATTTCGCTGTGAAAGTGACATTTAGGCACGGAGTTGGAAAACCTTGTCTGAACCCCTCCATCCTTCCTGTAGCTGCTCAGACTCTGCTTCTCTGCCCCCAGCCAAGCTTATAGGCCTGCAGAGTGTCTAGTTTTGAAGATACAGACTCTGCTAAGCAAAAGTGAACAGGGCCAAACTGGGCTTATTTCGCTGTGAAAGTGACATTTAGGCACGGAGTTGGAAAACCTTGTCTGAACCCCTCCATCCTTCCTGTAGCTGCTCAGACTCTGCTTCTCTGCCCCCAGCCAAGCTTATAGGCCTGCAGAGTGTCTAGTTTTGAAGATACAGACTCTGCTAAGCAAAAGTGAACAGGGCCAAACTGGGCTTATTTCGCTGTGAAAGTGACATTTAGGCACGGAGTTGGAAAACCTTGTCTGAACCCCTCCATCCTTCCTGTAGCTGCTCAGACTCTGCTTCTCTGCCCCCAGCCAAGCTTATAGGCCTGCAGAGTGTCTAGTTTTGAAGATACAGACTCTGCTAAGCAAAAGTGAACAGGGCCAAACTGGGCTTATTTCGCTGTGAAAGTGACATTTAGGCACGGAGTTGGAAAACCTTGTCTGAACCCCTCCATCCTTCCTGTAGCTGCTCAGACTCTGCTTCTCTGCCCCCAGCCAAGCTTATAGGCCTGCAGAGTGTCTAGTTTTGAAGATACAGACTCTGCTAAGCAAAAGTGAACAGGGCCAAACTGGGCTTATTTCGCTGTGAAAGTGACATTTAGGCACGGAGTTGGAAAACCTTGTCTGAACCCCTCCATCCTTCCTGTAGCTGCTCAGACTCTGCTTCTCTGCCCCCAGCCAAGCTTATAGGCCTGCAGAGTGTCTAGTTTTGAAGATACAGACTCTGCTAAGCAAAAGTGAACAGGGCCAAACTGGGCTTATTTCGCTGTGAAAGTGACATTTAGGCACGGAGTTGGAAAACCTTGTCTGAACCCCTCCATCCTTCCTGTAGCTGCTCAGACTCTGCTTCTCTGCCCCCAGCCAAGCTTATAGGCCTGCAGAGTGTCTAGTTTTGAAGATACAGACTCTGCTAAGCAAAAGTGAACAGGGCCAAACTGGGCTTATTTCGCTGTGAAAGTGACATTTAGGCACGGAGTTGGAAAACCTTGTCTGAACCCCTCCATCCTTCCTGTAGCTGCTCAGACTCTGCTTCTCTGCCCCCAGCCAAGCTTATAGGCCTGCAGAGTGTCTAGTTTTGAAGATACAGACTCTGCTAAGCAAAAGTGAACAGGGCCAAACTGGGCTTATTTCGCTGTGAAAGTGACATTTAGGCACGGAGTTGGAAAACCTTGTCTGAACCCCTCCATCCTTCCTGTAGCTGCTCAGACTCTGCTTCTCTGCCCCCAGCCAAGCTTATAGGCCTGCAGAGTGTCTAGTTTTGAAGATACAGACTCTGCTAAGCAAAAGTGAACAGGGCCAAACTGGGCTTATTTCGCTGTGAAAGTGACATTTAGGCACGGAGTTGGAAAACCTTGTCTGAACCCCTCCATCCTTCCTGTAGCTGCTCAGACTCTGCTTCTCTGCCCCCAGCCAAGCTTATAGGCCTGCAGAGTGTCTAGTTTTGAAGATACAGACTCTGCTAAGCAAAAGTGAACAGGGCCAAACTGGGCTTATTTCGCTGTGAAAGTGACATTTAGGCACGGAGTTGGAAAACCTTGTCTGAACCCCTCCATCCTTCCTGTAGCTGCTCAGACTCTGCTTCTCTGCCCCCAGCCAAGCTTATAGGCCTGCAGAGTGTCTAGTTTTGAAGATACAGACTCTGCTAAGCAAAAGTGAACAGGGCCAAACTGGGCTTATTTCGCTGTGAAAGTGACATTTAGGCACGGAGTTGGAAAACCTTGTCTGAACCCCTCCATCCTTCCTGTAGCTGCTCAGACTCTGCTTCTCTGCCCCCAGCCAAGCTTATAGGCCTGCAGAGTGTCTAGTTTTGAAGATACAGACTCTGCTAAGCAAAAGTGAACAGGGCCAAACTGGGCTTATTTCGCTGTGAAAGTGACATTTAGGCACGGAGTTGGAAAACCTTGTCTGAACCCCTCCATCCTTCCTGTAGCTGCTCAGACTCTGCTTCTCTGCCCCCAGCCAAGCTTATAGGCCTGCAGAGTGTCTAGTTTTGAAGATACAGACTCTGCTAAGCAAAAGTGAACAGGGCCAAACTGGGCTTATTTCGCTGTGAAAGTGACATTTAGGCACGGAGTTGGAAAACCTTGTCTGAACCCCTCCATCCTTCCTGTAGCTGCTCAGACTCTGCTTCTCTGCCCCCAGCCAAGCTTATAGGCCTGCAGAGTGTCTAGTTTTGAAGATACAGACTCTGCTAAGCAAAAGTGAACAGGGCCAAACTGGGCTTATTTCGCTGTGAAAGTGACATTTAGGCACGGAGTTGGAAAACCTTGTCTGAACCCCTCCATCCTTCCTGTAGCTGCTCAGACTCTGCTTCTCTGCCCCCAGCCAAGCTTATAGGCCTGCAGAGTGTCTAGTTTTGAAGATACAGACTCTGCTAAGCAAAAGTGAACAGGGCCAAACTGGGCTTATTTCGCTGTGAAAGTGACATTTAGGCACGGAGTTGGAAAACCTTGTCTGAACCCCTCCATCCTTCCTGTAGCTGCTCAGACTCTGCTTCTCTGCCCCCAGCCAAGCTTATAGGCCTGCAGAGTGTCTAGTTTTGAAGATACAGACTCTGCTAAGCAAAAGTGAACAGGGCCAAACTGGGCTTATTTCGCTGTGAAAGTGACATTTAGGCACGGAGTTGGAAAACCTTGTCTGAACCCCTCCATCCTTCCTGTAGCTGCTCAGACTCTGCTTCTCTGCCCCCAGCCAAGCTTATAGGCCTGCAGAGTGTCTAGTTTTGAAGATACAGACTCTGCTAAGCAAAAGTGAACAGGGCCAAACTGGGCTTATTTCGCTGTGAAAGTGACATTTAGGCACGGAGTTGGAAAACCTTGTCTGAACCCCTCCATCCTTCCTGTAGCTGCTCAGACTCTGCTTCTCTGCCCCCAGCCAAGCTTATAGGCCTGCAGAGTGTCTAGTTTTGAAGATACAGACTCTGCTAAGCAAAAGTGAACAGGGCCAAACTGGGCTTATTTCGCTGTGAAAGTGACATTTAGGCACGGAGTTGGAAAACCTTGTCTGAACCCCTCCATCCTTCCTGTAGCTGCTCAGACTCTGCTTCTCTGCCCCCAGCCAAGCTTATAGGCCTGCAGAGTGTCTAGTTTTGAAGATACAGACTCTGCTAAGCAAAAGTGAACAGGGCCAAACTGGGCTTATTTCGCTGTGAAAGTGACATTTAGGCACGGAGTTGGAAAACCTTGTCTGAACCCCTCCATCCTTCCTGTAGCTGCTCAGACTCTGCTTCTCTGCCCCCAGCCAAGCTTACTAGGCCTGCAGAGTGTCTAGTTTTGAAGATACAGACTCTGCTAAGCAAAAGTGAACAGGGCCAAACTGGGCTTATTTCGCTGTGAAAGTGACATTTAGGCACGGAGTTGGAAAACCTTGTCTGAACCCCTCCATCCTTCCTGTAGCTGCTCAGACTCTGCTTCTCTGCCCCCAGCCAAGCTTATAGGCCTGCAGAGTGTCTAGTTTTGAAGATACAGACTCTGCTAAGCAAAAGTGAACAGGGCCAAACTGGGCTTATTTCGCTGTGAAAGTGACATTTAGGCACGGAGTTGGAAAACCTTGTCTGAACCCCTCCATCCTTCCTGTAGCTGCTCAGACTCTGCTTCTCTGCCCCCAGCCAAGCTTATAGGCCTGCAGAGTGTCTAGTTTTGAAGATACAGACTCTGCTAAGCAAAAGTGAACAGGGCCAAACTGGGCTTATTTCGCTGTGAAAGTGACATTTAGGCACGGAGTTGGAAAACCTTGTCTGAACTGGGCTTATTTCGCTGTGAAATTTCGATGTCACTTTCACAGCGAAATAAGCCCAGTTTGGCCCTGTTCACTTTTGCTTAGCAGAGTCTGTATCTTCAAAACTAGACACTCTGCAGGCCTATAAGCTTGGCTGGGGGCAGAGAAGCAGAGTCTGAGCAGCTACAGGAAGGATGGAGGGGTTCAGACAAGGTTTTCCAACTCCGTGCCTAAATGTCACTTTCACAGCGAAATAAGCCCAGTTTGGCCCTGTTCACTTTTGCTTAGCAGAGTCTGTATCTTCAAAACTAGACACTCTGCAGGCCTATAAGCTTGGCTGGGGGCAGAGAAGCAGAGTCTGAGCAGCTACAGGAAGGATGGAGGGGTTCAGACAAGGTTTTCCAACTCCGTGCCTAAATGTCACTTTCACAGCGAAATAAGCCCAGTTTGGCCCTGTTCACTTTTGCTTAGCAGAGTCTGTATCTTCAAAACTAGACACTCTGCAGGCCTATAAGCTTGGCTGGGGGCAGAGAAGCAGAGTCTGAGCAGCTACAGGAAGGATGGAGGGGTTCAGACAAGGTTTTCCAACTCCGTGCCTAAATGTCACTTTCACAGCGAAATAAGCCCAGTTTGGCCCTGTTCACTTTTGCTTAGCAGAGTCTGTATCTTCAAAACTAGACACTCTGCAGGCCTATAAGCTTGGCTGGGGGCAGAGAAGCAGAGTCTGAGCAGCTACAGGAAGGATGGAGGGGTTCAGACAAGGTTTTCCAACTCCGTGCCTAAATGTCACTTTCACAGCGAAATAAGCCCAGTTTGGCCCTGTTCACTTTTGCTTAGCAGAGTCTGTATCTTCAAAACTAGACACTCTGCAGGCCTATAAGCTTGGCTGGGGGCAGAGAAGCAGAGTCTGAGCAGCTACAGGAAGGATGGAGGGGTTCAGACAAGGTTTTCCAACTCCGTGCCTAAATGTCACTTTCACAGCGAAATAAGCCCAGTTTGGCCCTGTTCACTTTTGCTTAGCAGAGTCTGTATCTTCAAAACTAGACACTCTGCAGGCCTATAAGCGTGGCTGGGGGCAGAGAAGCAGAGTCTGAGCAGCTACAGGAAGGATGGAGGGGTTCAGACAAGGTTTTCCAACTCCGTGCCTAAATGTCACTTTCACAGCGAAATAAGCCCAGTTTGGCCCTGTTCACTTTTGCTTAGCAGAGTCTGTATCTTCAAAACTAGACACTCTGCAGGCCTATAAGCTTGGCTGGGGGCAGAGAAGCAGAGTCTGAGCAGCTACAGGAAGGATGGAGGGGTTCAGACAAGGTTTTCCAACTCCGTGCCTAAATGTCACTTTCACAGCGAAATAAGCCCAGTTTGGCCCTGTTCACTTTTGCTTAGCAGAGTCTGTATCTTCAAAACTAGACACTCTGCAGGCCTATAAGCTTGGCTGGGGGCAGAGAAGCAGAGTCTGAGCAGCTACAGGAAGGATGGAGGGGTTCAGACAAGGTTTTCCAACTCCGTGCCTAAATGTCACTTTCACAGCGAAATAAGCCCAGTTTGGCCCTGTTCACTTTTGCTTAGCAGAGTCTGTATCTTCAAAACTAGACACTCTGCAGGCCTATAAGCTTGGCTGGGGGCAGAGAAGCAGAGTCTGAGCAGCTACAGGAAGGATGGAGGGGTTCAGACAAGGTTTTCCAACTCCGTGCCTAAATGTCACTTTCACAGCGAAATAAGCCCAGTTTGGCCCTGTTCACTTTTGCTTAGCAGAGTCTGTATCTTCAAAACTAGACACTCTGCAGGCCTATAAGCTTGGCTGGGGGCAGAGAAGCAGAGTCTGAGCAGCTACAGGAAGGATGGAGGGGTTCAGACAAGGTTTTCCAACTCCGTGCCTAAATGTCACTTTCACAGCGAAATAAGCCCAGTTTGGCCCTGTTCACTTTTGCTTAGCAGAGTCTGTATCTTCAAAACTAGACACTCTGCAGGCCTATAAGCTTGGCTGGGGGCAGAGAAGCAGAGTCTGAGCAGCTACAGGAAGGATGGAGGGGTTCAGACAAGGTTTTCCAACTCCGTGCCTAAATGTCACTTTCACAGCGAAATAAGCCCAGTTTGGCCCTGTTCACTTTTGCTTAGCAGAGTCTGTATCTTCAAAACTAGACACTCTGCAGGCCTATAAGCTTGGCTGGGGGCAGAGAAGCAGAGTCTGAGCAGCTACAGGAAGGATGGAGGGGTTCAGACAAGGTTTTCCAACTCCGTGCCTAAATGTCACTTTCACAGCGAAATAAGCCCAGTTTGGCCCTGTTCACTTTTGCTTAGCAGAGTCTGTATCTTCAAAACTAGACACTCTGCAGGCCTATAAGCTTGGCTGGGGGCAGAGAAGCAGAGTCTGAGCAGCTACAGGAAGGATGGAGGGGTTCAGACAAGGTTTTCCAACTCCGTGCCTAAATGTCACTTTCACAGCGAAATAAGCCCAGTTTGGCCCTGTTCACTTTTGCTTAGCAGAGTCTGTATCTTCAAAACTAGACACTCTGCAGGCCTATAAGCTTGGCTGGGGGCAGAGAAGCAGAGTCTGAGCAGCTACAGGAAGGATGGAGGGGTTCAGACAAGGTTTTCCAACTCCGTGCCTAAATGTCACTTTCACAGCGAAATAAGCCCAGTTTGGCCCTGTTCACTTTTGCTTAGCAGAGTCTGTATCTTCAAAACTAGACACTCTGCAGGCCTATAAGCTTGGCTGGGGGCAGAGAAGCAGAGTCTGAGCAGCTACAGGAAGGATGGAGGGGTTCAGACAAGGTTTTCCAACTCCGTGCCTAAATGTCACTTTCACAGCGAAATAAGCCCAGTTTGGCCCTGTTCACTTTTGCTTAGCAGAGTCTGTATCTTCAAAACTAGACACTCTGCAGGCCTATAAGCTTGGCTGGGGGCAGAGAAGCAGAGTCTGAGCAGCTACAGGAAGGATGGAGGGGTTCAGACAAGGTTTTCCAACTCCGTGCCTAAATGTCACTTTCACAGCGAAATAAGCCCAGTTTGGCCCTGTTCACTTTTGCTTAGCAGAGTCTGTATCTTCAAAACTAGACACTCTGCAGGCCTATAAGCTTGGCTGGGGGCAGAGAAGCAGAGTCTGAGCAGCTACAGGAAGGATGGAGGGGTTCAGACAAGGTTTTCCAACTCCGTGCCTAAATGTCACTTTCACAGCGAAATAAGCCCAGTTTGGCCCTGTTCACTTTTGCTTAGCAGAGTCTGTATCTTCAAAACTAGACACTCTGCAGGCCTATAAGCTTGGCTGGGGGCAGAGAAGCAGAGTCTGAGCAGCTACAGGAAGGATGGAGGGGTTCAGACAAGGTTTTCCAACTCCGTGCCTAAATGTCACTTTCACAGCGAAATAAGCCCAGTTTGGCCCTGTTCACTTTTGCTTAGCAGAGTCTGTATCTTCAAAACTAGACACTCTGCAGGCCTATAAGCTTGGCTGGGGGCAGAGAAGCAGAGTCTGAGCAGCTACAGGAAGGATGGAGGGGTTCAGACAAGGTTTTCCAACTCCGTGCCTAAATGTCACTTTCACAGCGAAATAAGCCCAGTTTGGCCCTGTTCACTTTTGCTTAGCAGAGTCTGTATCTTCAAAACTAGACACTCTGCAGGCCTATAAGCTTGGCTGGGGGCAGAGAAGCAGAGTCTGAGCAGCTACAGGAAGGATGGAGGGGTTCAGACAAGGTTTTCCAACTCCGTGCCTAAATGTCACTTTCACAGCGAAATAAGCCCAGTTTGGCCCTGTTCACTTTTGCTTAGCAGAGTCTGTATCTTCAAAACTAGACACTCTGCAGGCCTATAAGCTTGGCTGGGGGCAGAGAAGCAGAGTCTGAGCAGCTACAGGAAGGATGGAGGGGTTCAGACAAGGTTTTCCAACTCCGTGCCTAAATGTCACTTTCACAGCGAAATAAGCCCAGTTTGGCCCTGTTCACTTTTGCTTAGCAGAGTCTGTATCTTCAAAACTAGACACTCTGCAGGCCTATAAGCTTGGCTGGGGGCAGAGAAGCAGAGTCTGAGCAGCTACAGGAAGGATGGAGGGGTTCAGACAAGGTTTTCCAACTCCGTGCCTAAATGTCACTTTCACAGCGAAATAAGCCCAGTTTGGCCCTGTTCACTTTTGCTTAGCAGAGTCTGTATCTTCAAAACTAGACACTCTGCAGGCCTATAAGCTTGGCTGGGGGCAGAGAAGCAGAGTCTGAGCAGCTACAGGAAGGATGGAGGGGTTCAGACAAGGTTTTCCAACTCCGTGCCTAAATGTCACTTTCACAGCGAAATAAGCCCAGTTTGGCCCTGTTCACTTTTGCTTAGCAGAGTCTGTATCTTCAAAACTAGACACTCTGCAGGCCTATAAGCGTGGCTGGGGGCAGAGAAGCAGAGTCTGAGCAGCTACAGGAAGGATGGAGGGGTTCAGACAAGGTTTTCCAACTCCGTGCCTAAATGTCACTTTCACAGCGAAATAAGCCCAGTTTGGCCCTGTTCACTTTTGCTTAGCAGAGTCTGTATCTTCAAAACTAGACACTCTGCAGGCCTATAAGCTTGGCTGGGGGCAGAGAAGCAGAGTCTGAGCAGCTACAGGAAGGATGGAGGGGTTCAGACAAGGTTTTCCAACTCCGTGCCTAAATGTCACTTTCACAGCGAAATAAGCCCAGTTTGGCCCTGTTCACTTTTGCTTAGCAGAGTCTGTATCTTCAAAACTAGACACTCTGCAGGCCTATAAGCTTGGCTGGGGGCAGAGAAGCAGAGTCTGAGCAGCTACAGGAAGGATGGAGGGGTTCAGACAAGGTTTTCCAACTCCGTGCCTAAATGTCACTTTCACAGCGAAATAAGCCCAGTTTGGCCCTGTTCACTTTTGCTTAGCAGAGTCTGTATCTTCAAAACTAGACACTCTGCAGGCCTATAAGCTTGGCTGGGGGCAGAGAAGCAGAGTCTGAGCAGCTACAGGAAGGATGGAGGGGTTCAGACAAGGTTTTCCAACTCCGTGCCTAAATGTCACTTTCACAGCGAAATAAGCCCAGTTTGGCCCTGTTCACTTTTGCTTAGCAGAGTCTGTATCTTCAAAACTAGACACTCTGCAGGCCTATAAGCTTGGCTGGGGGCAGAGAAGCAGAGTCTGAGCAGCTACAGGAAGGATGGAGGGGTTCAGACAAGGTTTTCCAACTCCGTGCCTAAATGTCACTTTCACAGCGAAATAAGCCCAGTTTGGCCCTGTTCACTTTTGCTTAGCAGAGTCTGTATCTTCAAAACTAGACACTCTGCAGGCCTATAAGCTTGGCTGGGGGCAGAGAAGCAGAGTCTGAGCAGCTACAGGAAGGATGGAGGGGTTCAGACAAGGTTTTCCAACTCCGTGCCTAAATGTCACTTTCACAGCGAAATAAGCCCAGTTTGGCCCTGTTCACTTTTGCTTAGCAGAGTCTGTATCTTCAAAACTAGACACTCTGCAGGCCTATAAGCTTGGCTGGGGGCAGAGAAGCAGAGTCTGAGCAGCTACAGGAAGGATGGAGGGGTTCAGACAAGGTTTTCCAACTCCGTGCCTAAATGTCACTTTCACAGCGAAATAAGCCCAGTTTGGCCCTGTTCACTTTTGCTTAGCAGAGTCTGTATCTTCAAAACTAGACACTCTGCAGGCCTATAAGCTTGGCTGGGGGCAGAGAAGCAGAGTCTGAGCAGCTACAGGAAGGATGGAGGGGTTCAGACAAGGTTTTCCAACTCCGTGCCTAAATGTCACTTTCACAGCGAAATAAGCCCAGTTTGGCCCTGTTCACTTTTGCTTAGCAGAGTCTGTATCTTCAAAACTAGACACTCTGCAGGCCTATAAGCTTGGCTGGGGGCAGAGAAGCAGAGTCTGAGCAGCTACAGGAAGGATGGAGGGGTTCAGACAAGGTTTTCCAACTCCGTGCCTAAATGTCACTTTCACAGCGAAATAAGCCCAGTTTGGCCCTGTTCACTTTTGCTTAGCAGAGTCTGTATCTTCAAAACTAGACACTCTGCAGGCCTATAAGCTTGGCTGGGGGCAGAGAAGCAGAGTCTGAGCAGCTACAGGAAGGATGGAGGGGTTCAGACAAGGTTTTCCAACTCCGTGCCTAAATGTCACTTTCACAGCGAAATAAGCCCAGTTTGGCCCTGTTCACTTTTGCTTAGCAGAGTCTGTATCTTCAAAACTAGACACTCTGCAGGCCTATAAGCTTGGCTGGGGGCAGAGAAGCAGAGTCTGAGCAGCTACAGGAAGGATGGAGGGGTTCAGACAAGGTTTTCCAACTCCGTGCCTAAATGTCACTTTCACAGCGAAATAAGCCCAGTTTGGCCCTGTTCACTTTTGCTTAGCAGAGTCTGTATCTTCAAAACTAGACACTCTGCAGGCCTATAAGCTTGGCTGGGGGCAGAGAAGCAGAGTCTGAGCAGCTACAGGAAGGATGGAGGGGTTCAGACAAGGTTTCCAATATCAGCATCAGCCCAATATCAGCATCAGCCCAATATCAGCATCAGCCCAATATCAGCATCAGCCCAATATCAGCATCAGCCCAATATCAGCATCAGCCCAATATCAGCATCAGCCCAATATCAGCATCAGCCCAATATCAGCATCAGCCCAATATCAGCATCAGCCCAATATCAGCATCAGCCCAATATCAGCATCAGCCCAATATCAGCATCAGCCCAATATCAGCATCAGCCCAATATCAGCATCAGCCCAATATCAGCATCAGCCCAATATCAGCATCAGCCCAATATCAGCATCAGCCCAATATCAGCATCAGCCCAATATCAGCATCAGCCCAATATCAGCCCAATATCAGCATCAGCCCAATATCAGCATCAGCCCAATATCAGCATCAGCCCAATATCAGCATCAGCCCAATATCAGCATCAGCCCAATATCAGCATCAGCCCAATATCAGCATCAGCCCAATATCAGCATCAGCCCAATATCAGCATCAGCCCAATATCAGCATCAGCCCAATATCAGCATCAGCCCAATATCAGCATCAGCCCAATATCAGCATCAGCCCAATATCAGCATCAGCCCAATATCAGCATCAGCCCAATATCAGCATCAGCCCAATATCAGCATCAGCCCAATATCAGCATCAGCCCAATATCAGCATCAGCCCAATATCAGCATCAGCCCAATATCAGCATCAGCCCAATATCAGCATCAGCCCAATATCAGCATCAGCCCAATATCAGCATCAGCCCAATATCAGCATCAGCCCAATATCAGCATCAGCCCAATATCAGCATCAGCCCAATATCAGCATCAGCCCAATATCAGCATCAGCCCAATATCAGCATCAGCCCAATATCAGCATCAGCCCAATATCAGCATCAGCCCAATATCAGCATCAGCCCAATATCAGCATCAGCCCAATATCAGCATCAGCCCAATATCAGCATCAGCCCAATATCAGCATCAGCCCAATATCAGCATCAGCCCAATATCAGCATCAGCCCAATATCAGCATCAGCCCAATATCAGCATCAGCCCAATATCAGCATCAGCCCAATATCAGCATCAGCCCAATATCAGCATCAGCCCAATATCAGCATCAGCCCAATATCAATATCAGCATCAGCCCAATATCAGCATCAGCCCAATATCAGCATCAGCCCAATATCAGCATCAGCCCAATATCAGCATCAGCCCAATATCAGCATCAGCCCAATATCAGCATCAGCCCAATATCAGCATCAGCCCAATATCAGCATCAGCCCAATATCAGCATCAGCCCAATATCAGCATCAGCCCAATATCAGCATCAGCCCAATATCAGCATCAGCCCAATATCAGCATCAGCCCAATATCAGCATCAGCCCTAGACACTCTGCAGGCCTATAAGCTTGGCTGGGGGCAGAGAAGCAGCCCAATATGATATAATATCAGCTGATGCTGATATTGGGCTGATGCTGATATTGGGCTGATGCTGATATTGGGCTGATGCTGATATTGGGCTGATGCTGATATTGGGCTGATGCTGATATTGGGCTGATGCTGATATTGGGCTGATGCTGATATTGGGCTGATGCTGATATTGGGCTGATGCTGATATTGGGCTGATGCTGATATTGGGCTGATGCTGATATTGGGCTGATGCTGATATTGGGCTGATGCTGATATTGGGCTGATGCTGATATTGGGCTGATGCTGATATTGGGCTGATGCTGATATTGGGCTGATGCTGATATTGGGCTGATGCTGATATTGGGCTGATGCTGATATTGGGCTGATGCTGATATTGGGCTGATGCTGATATTGGGCTGATGCTGATATTGGGCTGATGCTGATATTGGGCTGATGCTGATATTGGGCTGATGCTGATATTGGGCTGATGCTGATATTGGGCTGATGCTGATATTGGGCTGATGCTGATATTGGGCTGATGCTGATATTGGGCTGATGCTGATATTGGGCTGATGCTGATATTGGGCTGATGCTGATATTGGGCTGATGCTGATATTGGGCTGATGCTGATATTGGGCTGATGCTGATATTGGGCTGATGCTGATATTGGGCTGATGCTGATATTGGGCTGATGCTGATATTGGGCTGATGCTGATATTGGGCTGATGCTGATATTGGGCTGATGCTGATATTGGGCTGATGCTGATATTGGGCTGATGCTGATATTGGGCTGATGCTGATATTGGGCTGATGCTGATATTGGGCTGATGCTGATATTGGGCTGATGCTGATATTGGGCTGATGCTGATATTGGGCTGATGCTGATATTGGGCTGATGCTGATATTGGGCTGATGCTGATATTGGGCTGATGCTGATATTGGGCTGATGCTGATATTGGGCTGATGCTGATATTGGGCTGATGCTGATATTGGGCTGATGCTGATATTGGGCTGATGCTGATATTGGGCTGATGCTGATATTGGGCTGATGCTGATATTGGGCTGATGCTGATATTGGGCTGATGCTGATATTGGGCTGATGCTGATATTGGGCTGATGCTGATATTGGGCTGATGCTGATATTGGGCTGATGCTGATATTGGGCTGATGCTGATATTGGGCTGATGCTGATATTGGGCTGATGCTGATATTGGGCTGATGCTGATATTGGGCTGATGCTGATATTGGGCTGATGCTGATATTGGGCTGATGCTGATATTGGGCTGATGCTGATATTGGGCTGATGCTGATATTGGGCTGATGCTGATATTGGGCTGATGCTGATATTGGGCTGATGCTGATATTGGGCTGATGCTGATATTGGGCTGATGCTGATATTGGGCTGATGCTGATATTGGGCTGATGCTGATATTGGGCTGATGCTGATATTGGGCTGATGCTGATATTGGGCTGATGCTGATATTGGGCTGATGCTGATATTGGGCTGATATTGATATTGGGCTGATATTGATATTGGGCTGATATAGGCCTGCAGAGTGTCTAGTTTTGAAGATACAGACTCTGCTAAGCAAAAGTGAACAGGGCCAAACTGGGCTTATTTCGCTGTGAAAGTGACATTTAGGCACGGACTTGGAAAACCTTGTCTGAACCCCTCCATCCTTCCTGTAGCTGCTCAGACTCTGCTTCTCTGCCCCCAGCCAAGCTTATAGGCCTGCAGAGTGTCTAGTTTTGAAGATACAGACTCTGCTAAGCAAAAGTGAACAGGGCCAAACTGGGCTTATTTCGCTGTGAAAGTGACATTTAGGCACGGAGTTGGAAAACCTTGTCTGAACCCCTCCATCCTTCCTGTAGCTGCTCAGACTCTGCTTCTCTGCCCCCAGCCAAGCTTATAGGCCTGCAGAGTGTCTAGTTTTGAAGATACAGACTCTGCTAAGCAAAAGTGAACAGGGCCAAACTGGGCTGATTTCGCTGTGAAAGTGACATTTAGGCACGGAGTTGGAAAACCTTGTCTGAACCCCTCCATCCTTCCTGTAGCTGCTCAGACTCTGCTTCTCTGCCCCCAGCCAAGCTTATAGGCCTGCAGAGTGTCTAGTTTTGAAGATACAGACTCTGCTAAGCAAAAGTGAACAGGGCCAAACTGGGCTTATTTCGCTGTGAAAGTGACATTTAGGCACGGAGTTGGAAAACCTTGTCTGAACCCCTCCATCCTTCCTGTAGCTGCTCAGACTCTGCTTCTCTGCCCCCAGCCAAGCTTATAGGCCTGCAGAGTGTCTAGTTTTGAAGATACAGACTCTGCTAAGCAAAAGTGAACAGGGCCAAACTGGGCTTATTTCGCTGTGAAAGTGACATTTAGGCACGGAGTTGGAAAACCTTGTCTGAACCCCTCCATCCTTCCTGTAGCTGCTCAGACTCTGCTTCTCTGCCCCCAGCCAAGCTTATAGGCCTGCAGAGTGTCTAGTTTTGAAGATACAGACTCTGCTAAGCAAAAGTGAACAGGGCCAAACTGGGCTTATTTCGCTGTGAAAGTGACATTTAGGCACGGAGTTGGAAAACCTTGTCTGAACCCCTCCATCCTTCCTGTAGCTGCTCAGACTCTGCTTCTCTGCCCCCAGCCAAGCTTATAGGCCTGCAGAGTGTCTAGTTTTGAAGATACAGACTCTGCTAAGCAAAAGTGAACAGGGCCAAACTGGGCTTATTTCGCTGTGAAAGTGACATTTAGGCACGGAGTTGGAAAACCTTGTCTGAACCCCTCCATCCTTCCTGTAGCTGCTCAGACTCTGCTTCTCTGCCCCCAGCCAAGCTTATAGGCCTGCAGAGTGTCTAGTTTTGAAGATACAGACTCTGCTAAGCAAAAGTGAACAGGGCCAAACTGGGCTTATTTCGCTGTGAAAGTGACATTTAGGCACGGAGTTGGAAAACCTTGTCTGAACCCCTCCATCCTTCCTGTAGCTGCTCAGACTCTGCTTCTCTGCCCCCAGCCAAGCTTATAGGCCTGCAGAGTGTCTAGTTTTGAAGATACAGACTCTGCTAAGCAAAAGTGAACAGGGCCAAACTGGGCTTATTTCGCTGTGAAAGTGACATTTAGGCACGGAGTTGGAAAACCTTGTCTGAACCCCTCCATCCTTCCTGTAGCTGCTCAGACTCTGCTTCTCTGCCCCCAGCCAAGCTTATAGGCCTGCAGAGTGTCTAGTTTTGAAGATACAGACTCTGCTAAGCAAAAGTGAACAGGGCCAAACTGGGCTTATTTCGCTGTGAAAGTGACATTTAGGCACGGAGTTGGAAAACCTTGTCTGAACCCCTCCATCCTTCCTGTAGCTGCTCAGACTCTGCTTCTCTGCCCCCAGCCAAGCTTATAGGCCTGCAGAGTGTCTAGTTTTGAAGATACAGACTCTGCTAAGCAAAAGTGAACAGGGCCAAACTGGGCTTATTTCGCTGTGAAAGTGACATTTAGGCACGGAGTTGGAAAACCTTGTCTGAACCCCTCCATCCTTCCTGTAGCTGCTCAGACTCTGCTTCTCTGCCCCCAGCCAAGCTTATAGGCCTGCAGAGTGTCTAGTTTTGAAGATACAGACTCTGCTAAGCAAAAGTGAACAGGGCCAAACTGGGCTTATTTCGCTGTGAAAGTGACATTTAGGCACGGAGTTGGAAAACCTTGTCTGAACCCCTCCATCCTTCCTGTAGCTGCTCAGACTCTGCTTCTCTGCCCCCAGCCAAGCTTATAGGCCTGCAGAGTGTCTAGTTTTGAAGATACAGACTCTGCTAAGCAAAAGTGAACAGGGCCAAACTGGGCTTATTTCGCTGTGAAAGTGACATTTAGGCACGGAGTTGGAAAACCTTGTCTGAACCCCTCCATCCTTCCTGTAGCTGCTCAGACTCTGCTTCTCTGCCCCCAGCCAAGCTTATAGGCCTGCAGAGTGTCTAGTTTTGAAGATACAGACTCTGCTAAGCAAAAGTGAACAGGGCCAAACTGGGCTTATTTCGCTGTGAAAGTGACATTTAGGCACGGAGTTGGAAAACCTTGTCTGAACCCCTCCATCCTTCCTGTAGCTGCTCAGACTCTGCTTCTCTGCCCCCAGCCAAGCTTATAGGCCTGCAGAGTGTCTAGTTTTGAAGATACAGACTCTGCTAAGCAAAAGTGAACAGGGCCAAACTGGGCTTATTTCGCTGTGAAAGTGACATTTAGGCACGGAGTTGGAAAACCTTGTCTGAACCCCTCCATCCTTCCTGTAGCTGCTCAGACTCTGCTTCTCTGCCCCCAGCCAAGCTTATAGGCCTGCAGAGTGTCTAGTTTTGAAGATACAGACTCTGCTAAGCAAAAGTGAACAGGGCCAAACTGGGCTTATTTCGCTGTGAAAGTGACATTTAGGCACGGAGTTGGAAAACCTTGTCTGAACCCCTCCATCCTTCCTGTAGCTGCTCAGACTCTGCTTCTCTGCCCCCAGCCAAGCTTATAGGCCTGCAGAGTGTCTAGTTTTGAAGATACAGACTCTGCTAAGCAAAAGTGAACAGGGCCAAACTGGGCTTATTTCGCTGTGAAAGTGACATTTAGGCACGGAGTTGGAAAACCTTGTCTGAACCCCTCCATCCTTCCTGTAGCTGCTCAGACTCTGCTTCTCTGCCCCCAGCCAAGCTTATAGGCCTGCAGAGTGTCTAGTTTTGAAGATACAGACTCTGCTAAGCAAAAGTGAACAGGGCCAAACTGGGCTTATTTCGCTGTGAAAGTGACATTTAGGCACGGAGTTGGAAAACCTTGTCTGAACCCCTCCATCCTTCCTGTAGCTGCTCAGACTCTGCTTCTCTGCCCCCAGCCAAGCTTATAGGCCTGCAGAGTGTCTAGTTTTGAAGATACAGACTCTGCTAAGCAAAAGTGAACAGGGCCAAACTGGGCTTATTTCGCTGTGAAAGTGACATTTAGGCACGGAGTTGGAAAACCTTGTCTGAACCCCTCCATCCTTCCTGTAGCTGCTCAGACTCTGCTTCTCTGCCCCCAGCCAAGCTTATAGGCCTGCAGAGTGTCTAGTTTTGAAGATACAGACTCTGCTAAGCAAAAGTGAACAGGGCCAAACTGGGCTTATTTCGCTGTGAAAGTGACATTTAGGCACGGAGTTGGAAAACCTTGTCTGAACCCCTCCATCCTTCCTGTAGCTGCTCAGACTCTGCTTCTCTGCCCCCAGCCAAGCTTATAGGCCTGCAGAGTGTCTAGTTTTGAAGATACAGACTCTGCTAAGCAAAAGTGAACAGGGCCAAACTGGGCTTATTTCGCTGTGAAAGTGACATCGAAATTTCACAGCGAAATAAGCCCAGTTTGGCCCTGTTCACTTTTGCTTAGCAGAGTCTGTATCTTCAAAACTAGACACTCTGCAGGCCTATAAGCTTGGCTGGGGGCAGAGAAGCAGAGTCTGAGCAGCTACAGGAAGGATGGAGGGGTTCAGACAAGGTTTTCCAACTCCGTGCCTAAATGTCACTTTCACAGCGAAATAAGCCCAGTTTGGCCCTGTTCACTTTTGCTTAGCAGAGTCTGTATCTTCAAAACTAGACACTCTGCAGGCCTATAAGCTTGGCTGGGGGCAGAGAAGCAGAGTCTGAGCAGCTACAGGAAGGATGGAGGGGTTCAGACAAGGTTTTCCAACTCCGTGCCTAAATGTCACTTTCACAGCGAAATAAGCCCAGTTTGGCCCTGTTCACTTTTGCTTAGCAGAGTCTGTATCTTCAAAACTAGACACTCTGCAGGCCTATAAGCTTGGCTGGGGGCAGAGAAGCAGAGTCTGAGCAGCTACAGGAAGGATGGAGGGGTTCAGACAAGGTTTTCCAACTCCGTGCCTAAATGTCACTTTCACAGCGAAATAAGCCCAGTTTGGCCCTGTTCACTTTTGCTTAGCAGAGTCTGTATCTTCAAAACTAGACACTCTGCAGGCCTATAAGCTTGGCTGGGGGCAGAGAAGCAGAGTCTGAGCAGCTACAGGAAGGATGGAGGGGTTCAGACAAGGTTTTCCAACTCCGTGCCTAAATGTCACTTTCACAGCGAAATAAGCCCAGTTTGGCCCTGTTCACTTTTGCTTAGCAGAGTCTGTATCTTCAAAACTAGACACTCTGCAGGCCTATAAGCTTGGCTGGGGGCAGAGAAGCAGAGTCTGAGCAGCTACAGGAAGGATGGAGGGGTTCAGACAAGGTTTTCCAACTCCGTGCCTAAATGTCACTTTCACAGCGAAATAAGCCCAGTTTGGCCCTGTTCACTTTTGCTTAGCAGAGTCTGTATCTTCAAAACTAGACACTCTGCAGGCCTATAAGCTTGGCTGGGGGCAGAGAAGCAGAGTCTGAGCAGCTACAGGAAGGATGGAGGGGTTCAGACAAGGTTTTCCAACTCCGTGCCTAAATGTCACTTTCACAGCGAAATAAGCCCAGTTTGGCCCTGTTCACTTTTGCTTAGCAGAGTCTGTATCTTCAAAACTAGACACTCTGCAGGCCTATAAGCTTGGCTGGGGGCAGAGAAGCAGAGTCTGAGCAGCTACAGGAAGGATGGAGGGGTTCAGACAAGGTTTTCCAACTCCGTGCCTAAATGTCACTTTCACAGCGAAATAAGCCCAGTTTGGCCCTGTTCACTTTTGCTTAGCAGTGTCTGTATCTTCAAAACTAGACACTCTGCAGGCCTATAAGCTTGGCTGGGGGCAGAGAAGCAGAGTCTGAGCAGCTACAGGAAGGATGGAGGGGTTCAGACAAGGTTTTCCAACTCCGTGCCTAAATGTCACTTTCACAGCGAAATAAGCCCAGTTTGGCCCTGTTCACTTTTGCTTAGCAGAGTCTGTATCTTCAAAACTAGACACTCTGCAGGCCTATAAGCTTGGCTGGGGGCAGAGAAGCAGAGTCTGAGCAGCTACAGGAAGGATGGAGGGGTTCAGACAAGGTTTTCCAACTCCGTGCCTAAATGTCACTTTCACAGCGAAATAAGCCCAGTTTGGCCCTGTTCACTTTTGCTTAGCAGAGTCTGTATCTTCAAAACTAGACACTCTGCAGGCCTATAAGCTTGGCTGGGGGCAGAGAAGCAGAGTCTGAGCAGCTACAGGAAGGATGGAGGGGTTCAGACAAGGTTTTCCAACTCCGTGCCTAAATGTCACTTTCACAGCGAAATAAGCCCAGTTTGGCCCTGTTCACTTTTGCTTAGCAGAGTCTGTATCTTCAAAACTAGACACTCTGCAGGCCTATAAGCTTGGCTGGGGGCAGAGAAGCAGAGTCTGAGCAGCTACAGGAAGGATGGAGGGGTTCAGACAAGGTTTTCCAACTCCGTGCCTAAATGTCACTTTCACAGCGAAATAAGCCCAGTTTGGCCCTGTTCACTTTTGCTTAGCAGAGTCTGTATCTTCAAAACTAGACACTCTGCAGGCCTATAAGCTTGGCTGGGGGCAGAGAAGCAGAGTCTGAGCAGCTACAGGAAGGATGGAGGGGTTCAGACAAGGTTTTCCAACTCCGTGCCTAAATGTCACTTTCACAGCGAAATAAGCCCAGCTTGGCCCTGTTCACTTTTGCTTAGCAGAGTCTGTATCTTCAAAACTAGACACTCTGCAGGCCTATAAGCTTGGCTGGGGGCAGAGAAGCAGAGTCTGAGCAGCTACAGGAAGGATGGAGGGGTTCAGACAAGGTTTTCCAACTCCGTGCCTAAATGTCACTTTCACAGCGAAATAAGCCCAGTTTGGCCCTGTTCACTTTTGCTTAGCAGAGTCTGTATCTTCAAAACTAGACACTCTGCAGGCCTATAAGCTTGGCTGGGGGCAGAGAAGCAGAGTCTGAGCAGCTACAGGAAGGATGGAGGGGTTCAGACAAGGTTTTCCAACTCCGTGCCTAAATGTCACTTTCACAGCCAAATAAGCCCAGTTTGGCCCTGTTCACTTTTGCTTAGCAGAGTCTGTATCTTCAAAACTAGACACTCTGCAGGCCTATAAGCTTGGCTGGGGGCAGAGAAGCAGAGTCTGAGCAGCTACAGGAAGGATGGAGGGGTTCAGACAAGGTTTTCCAACTCCGTGCCTAAATGTCACTTTCACAGCGAAATAAGCCCAGTTTGGCCCTGTTCACTTTTGCTTAGCAGAGTCTGTATCTTCAAAACTAGACACTCTGCAGGCCTATAAGCTTGGCTGGGGGCAGAGAAGCAGAGTCTGAGCAGCTACAGGAAGGATGGAGGGGTTCAGACAAGGTTTTCCAACTCCGTGCCTAAATGTCACTTTCACAGCGAAATAAGCCCAGTTTGGCCCTGTTCACTTTTGCTTAGCAGAGTCTGTATCTTCAAAACTAGACACTCTGCAGGCCTATAAGCTTGGCTGGGGGCAGAGAAGCAGAGTCTGAGCAGCTACAGGAAGGATGGAGGGGTTCAGACAAGGTTTTCCAACTCCGTGCCTAAATGTCACTTTCACAGCGAAATAAGCCCAGTTTGGCCCTGTTCACTTTTGCTTAGCAGAGTCTGTATCTTCAAAACTAGACACTCTGCAGGCCTATAAGCTTGGCTGGGGGCAGAGAAGCAGAGTCTGAGCAGCTACAGGAAGGATGGAGGGGTTCAGACAAGGTTTTCCAACTCCGTGCCTAAATGTCACTTTCACAGCGAAATAAGCCCAGTTTGGCCCTGTTCACTTTTGCTTAGCAGAGTCTGTATCTTCAAAACTAGACACTCTGCAGGCCTATAAGCTTGGCTGGGGGCAGAGAAGCAGAGTCTGAGCAGCTACAGGAAGGATGGAGGGGTTCAGACAAGGTTTTCCAACTCCGTGCCTAAATGTCACTTTCACAGCGAAATAAGCCCAGTTTGGCCCTGTTCACTTTTGCTTAGCAGAGTCTGTATCTTCAAAACTAGACACTCTGCAGGCCTATAAGCTTGGCTGGGGGCAGAGAAGCAGAGTCTGAGCAGCTACAGGAAGGATGGAGGGGTTCAGACAAGGTTTTCCAACTCCGTGCCTAAATGTCACTTTCACAGCGAAATAAGCCCAGTTTGGCCCTGTTCACTTTTGCTTAGCAGAGTCTGTATCTTCAAAACTAGACACTCTGCAGGCCTATAAGCTTGGCTGGGGGCAGAGAAGCAGAGTCTGAGCAGCTACAGGAAGGATGGAGGGGTTCAGACAAGGTTTTCCAACTCCGTGCCTAAATGTCACTTTCACAGCGAAATAAGCCCAGTTTGGCCCTGTTCACTTTTGCTTAGCAGAGTCTGTATCTTCAAAACTAGACACTCTGCAGGCCTATAAGCTTGGCTGGGGGCAGAGAAGCAGAGTCTGAGCAGCTACAGGAAGGATGGAGGGGTTCAGACAAGGTTTTCCAACTCCGTGCCTAAATGTCACTTTCACAGCGAAATAAGCCCAGTTTGGCCCTGTTCACTTTTGCTTAGCAGAGTCTGTATCTTCAAAACTAGACACTCTGCAGGCCTATAAGCTTGGCTGGGGGCAGAGAAGCAGAGTCTGAGCAGCTACAGGAAGGATGGAGGGGTTCAGACAAGGTTTTCCAACTCCGTGCCTAAATGTCACTTTCACAGCGAAATAAGCCCAGTTTGGCCCTGTTCACTTTTGCTTAGCAGAGTCTGTATCTTCAAAACTAGACACTCTGCAGGCCTATAAGCTTGGCTGGGGGCAGAGAAGCAGAGTCTGAGCAGCTACAGGAAGGATGGAGGGGTTCAGACAAGGTTTTCCAACTCCGTGCCTAAATGTCACTTTCACAGCGAAATAAGCCCAGTTTGGCCCTGTTCACTTTTGCTTAGCAGAGTCTGTATCTTCAAAACTAGACACTCTGCAGGCCTATAAGCTTGGCTGGGGCAGAGAAGCAGAGTCTGAGCAGCTACAGGAAGGATGGAGGGGTTCAGACAAGGTTTCCAATATCAGCATCAGCCCAATATCAGCATCAGCCCAATATCAGCATCAGCCCAATATCAGCATCAGCCCAATATCAGCATCAGCCCAATATCAGCATCAGCCCAATATCAGCATCAGCCCAATATCAGCATCAGCCCAATATCAGCATCAGCCCAATATCAGCATCAGCCCAATATCAGCATCAGCCCAATATCAGCATCAGCCCAATATCAGCATCAGCCCAATATCAGCATCAGCCCAATATCAGCATCAGCCCAATATCAGCATCAGCCCAATATCAGCATCAGCCCAATATCAGCATCAGCCCAATATCAGCATCAGCCCAATATCAGCATCAGCCCAATATCAGCATCAGCCCAATATCAGCATCAGCCCAATATCAGCATCAGCCCAATATCAGCATCAGCCCAATATCAGCATCAGCCCAATATCAGCATCAGCCCAATATCAGCATCAGCCCAATATCAGCATCAGCCCAATATCAGCATCAGCCCAATATCAGCATCAGCCCAATATCAGCATCAGCCCAATATCAGCATCAGCCCAATATCAGCATCAGCCCAATATCAGCATCAGCCCAATATCAGCATCAGCCCAATATCAGCATCAGCCCTAGACACTCTGCAGGCCTATAAGCTTGGCTGGGGGCAGAGAAGCAGCCCAATATGATATAATATCAGCTGATGCTGATATTGGGCTGATGCTGATATTGGGCTGATGCTGATATTGGGCTGATGCTGATATTGGGCTGATGCTGATATTGGGCTGATGCTGATATTGGGCTGATGCTGATATTGGGCTGATGCTGATATTGGGCTGATGCTGATATTGGGCTGATGCTGATATTGGGCTGATGCTGATATTGGGCTGATGCTGATATTGGGCTGATGCTGATATTGGGCTGATGCTGATATTGGGCTGATGCTGATATTGGGCTGATGCTGATATTGGGCTGATGCTGATATTGGGCTGATGCTGATATTGGGCTGATGCTGATATTGGGCTGATGCTGATATTGGGCTGATGCTGATATTGGGCTGATGCTGATATTGGGCTGATGCTGATATTGGGCTGATGCTGATATTGGGCTGATGCTGATATTGGGCTGATGCTGATATTGGGCTGATGCTGATATTGGGCTGATGCTGATATTGGGCTGATGCTGATATTGGGCTGATGCTGATATTGGGCTGATGCTGATATTGGGCTGATGCTGATATTGGGCTGATGCTGATATTGGGCTGATGCTGATATTGGGCTGATGCTGATATTGGGCTGATGCTGATATTGGGCTGATGCTGATATTGGGCTGATGCTGATATTGGGCTGATGCTGATATTGGGCTGATGCTGATATTGGGCTGATGCTGATATTGGGCTGATGCTGATATTGGGCTGATGCTGATATTGGGCTGATGCTGATATTGGGCTGATGCTGATATTGGGCTGATGCTGATATTGGGCTGATGCTGATATTGGGCTGATGCTGATATTGGGCTGATGCTGATATTGGGCTGATGCTGATATTGGGCTGATGCTGATATTGGGCTGATGCTGATATTGGGCTGATGCTGATATTGGGCTGATGCTGATATTGGGCTGATGCTGATATTGGGCTGATGCTGATATTGGGCTGATGCTGATATTGGGCTGATGCTGATATTGGGCTGATGCTGATATTGGGCTGATGCTGATATTGGGCTGATGCTGATATTGGGCTGATGCTGATATTGGGCTGATGCTGATATTGGGCTGATGCTGATATTGGGCTGATGCTGATATTGGGCTGATGCTGATATTGGGCTGATGCTGATATTGGGCTGATGCTGATATTGGGCTGATGCTGATATTGGGCTGATGCTGATATTGGGCTGATGCTGATATTGGGCTGATGCTGATATTGGGCTGATGCTGATATTGGGCTGATGCTGATATTGGGCTGATGCTGATATTGGGCTGATGCTGATATTGGGCTGATGCTGATATTGGGCTGATGCTGCACACTTAGAACTACTGGGTTAAAAAATAGCCCAACCTTAACCCAGCCCCTGGTTTCGTTTTGGACCACACACATGCTGGGTTAGCTTAGCCCATGTGCTGAGTTGGATCATTTCAACTCATGTGTTGGGTTGTTTATTTAACCCAATGTAGTGATTGAAATTAACTATATCACTGGGTTGCATATAAACCATACACTGGGTTGTTCATTTAACCATATCGCTGGGTTAAATATAAACCATACACTGGGTTGTTCATTTAACCCAAGTTAGTGATTGAAATCAACCATATCGCTGGGTTAAATATAAACCATACACTGGGTTGTTAATTTAACCCAAGTTAGTGTTTGAAATTAACCATATCACTGGGTTAAATATAAACCATACACTGGGTTGTTCATTTAACCCAAGTTAGTGATTGAAATCAACCATATCACTGGGTTAAATATAAACCATACACTGGGTTGTTCATTTAACCCAAGTTAGTGATTGAAATCAACCATATCGCTGGGTTAAATATAAACCATACACTGGGTTGTTCATTTAACCCAAGTTAGTGATTGAAATTAACCATATCACTGGGTTACATATAAACCATACACTGGGTTGTTCATTTAACCCAAGTTAGTGATTGAAATCAACCATATCACTGGGTTACATATAAACCATACACTGGGTTGTTCATTTAACCCAAGTTAGTGATTGAAATCAACCATATCACTGGGTTACATATAAACCATACACTGGGTGTTCATTTAACCCAAGTTAGTGATTTAAATTAATAATAATAATAATAGTGTAACATTATTTCCAAACCATGAATGTATACAAATTATTTATTTGTTATTTTGAACAATCTCCATTAATTATTTTACACTTTACAGTGTCCACCAGACTACATGACACACACCCCCGAGGGGGTCAGAAATATAGTACGACTTTGCCGTCTACTAGACCAGCATGTGCCGGCCATGGCAATCAATTGGCTCATGGCAGAGCCTGGACATTGGCTCGAAGGGTTAAGTGGATTACAGACGTAGTGCTTTTTTCAGAAATGTCATAAAATATATAAAGCAATTTCACATATCGTTGCTGTCCGGAGGAAACCCCAACTCCAAACTCATTTTTCAGGAAATGAAGAAAACCTCATATTTTTAAACGATGCAATACTGCCTCATCAAAGTGGGTGTTGTGACTTTAGATATTGTCAATTACTTGCATGACAAAGCGAGGTGGTGGAGTTAGCCGTTTTAGCAGACAGTTTGAGGGTCCAATGGAATTGGGTTTTGTCCAATGCGTTTTTTTTACTACTTTTAGGGTGTTCAATAGCACTTAGTTATGAAAAGTAAAATAAATTGAGTTATGAGGTTTCCTCCGGACAGCAACGATATGAAACATTTTTCATAACCCGCCACCATTGTCTCCAGTACAGACTAGAGACCATTCTGAATGAATAAAAACCCAAAACACGTAAAAACATCCCTGGCATTCCAGCCTTTCAATAAAAACACGTTTTTGGTAATGAGGCAACAGTAGAAAACCTCCCAGGTGTACGACACCCAAAACTGCATGACATAGTCAGCTTGCAGATCAACTATTTGTGCAACTTGTTACAAAAAAATAAAACATGTTACCGTATTGTGCCAAATAAGACCACCCCCATTTTTCAAGACTAATTTGTGGAAAAAGAACATTGAATGTCAAATGTTCTAATCCCTGATTACAATACATCCCTGTTTTTTAGATATTTCCATTGGAGAGAAAAAATTTGGTCTTAAATTCAGCACAATAGGCCGTATTGTGCTGAATATAAGACAATTTTTTTTGACATTCAATGTTCTTTTTCCACAAATGAGTCTTGAACAATGGGGGTGGTCTTATTCGGCACAATACAGTAACATGTTTTATTTTCTTGTAACAAGTTGCACAAATAGTTGATCTGCAAGCTGGCTGTCGTACGCCTGGGAGGTTTTCTACTGTTACCTCATTACCAAAAACGTGTTTTTAGTGAAAGGCCGGAATGCCAGGGATGTGTTTACGTGTTTTGTGTTTTTATTCATTCAGAATGGTCTCGGTTCTAGAGACAATGGTGGTGGGTTATGGAATGTGTTCAAATGTGATCTTTGGTCTTATATTCAGCACAATAGGGTATGTACAAAGATCACATTTGAACACTTTTCATAACCCGCCACCATTGTCTCCAGAATCGAGACCATTCTGAATGAATAAAAACACATCCACAGAGAGTGTGTGTGTGCATGAGCACACCCTCCATTAATTTCCCTCAGTTACAAAAAAAGAGCTAAACGAACAGGAACAATTAAATGAACAAGCTAAATAAAAAATAAAGTATATTAAATAAATACAAATAAAGTATATTAAATAAATAAAAATAAAGTATATTAAATAAATACAAATAAAGTATATTCAATCAAATACACACAATGAGGTAAATACAATTAAAATAAATTAAAGGGATGTTTAACCTGCTTTTGTCAGTACCCCAGACTGTTTTTAGTTGCCCAAATTAGTATTTAGATATACATTTGCTGCCCTGCCCCGTTTTTTTAATTGCTTTTCTAATTTATTTTTCATACAATTTATTTCCCTGATGCTCAAATTCCCCAATACAAAAAATAAATAAATAAATAAACGAAAACATAACACTAGGCTGCAAATGATGTCCTCAAAAAATTCACAATTGAGGACTCCTGTCCAGCAATGTCATACATGGCATTTTGGATAAACTCCCAGGTGGGGCGACACTTCACTGTGTAATGCATTTGAAACACATAGTAAGCCTTAAAACAAAGGTCTACAGCACCCAACAAAGTGTCCGTTTCGATTGCGTTGTCCGACACAATGGCGAAGGCCTGGCTTATGGTCTTCTCATCGCCAAGACACAAAATGTGCGGTAAGGGATCTGCTGTCTCGAGATACTGCACCATGTTGGTCCCCACCTGTTGAGAGAGAGAGAGAGAGAGAGAGAGAGACAGAGACCGAAAGAGAGAGAGAGATATGAAAATGCTAATAGTAACACTGAAACACCCAACATTATTACAATTTAAGTGATTTACAGCAAGCGAGGACAATACAAGGTAATACATCAAAAACATAGAAATACTCATCTAGGATCATAAGTATAAGAGATTAACATCTGTCGTCTAACAGAAGAATATCCATACATTGAAACACAACATAGACACTAGAATGCCAGATCAATAATGACCTGGCATTTGTCTACATAACAACCCATCTACAATTACACAATTAGCCTTTACATAAGCCTGCAAGGTCGTCGAAGCTAGTTTAAGTGCTATGGTCAGTGGTGCGGGCTGAGATGGAGTCTGAAGAGGTGGGTTTTCAGACAATGGTGGAAGGTTGGGTGCAAGTCTGCAGTTCTGATTGCAATGGGAAGTTCATTACATAGTTTTGGACCAAGAAGGGAGAAGAGTCTGGATGTGTGGAGCATTGTCCCAGGTTTTAGTGAAGGTTCTGCCAGCTTCCCTGTGTTATTTGAAGTAGACAAAGTCAAACTTACTGGTTGGATGTTAATAAAGGCCTTGCAGGACTCATCGATGGTGGGTCTGTGGCTTTTTCTTCCAATCTTATAGGACGATGGAGGAAGCAGACACGGCAGGACCTTCAAAGCTCTTTCTACGCAATATAAGAAGAACACATATTAACATCAATATCTAAATAGTATGCCAATAATATAAAGAGACATTTCTGAAGCAATATTTTATGCCCTTGTGTTGAATGTTGATGACATGTTAGATGTGACATCTAATCAGAATCTTTATAGTCACATCACAGATTTGGGGTACACACAGACACAAAGCTGGGCATAGGAGGGGCTAGCGCCTCAAAAATAGCAGATCTACAAACTCACGAGTCTCATTGGGACGTGATGCAAGCTTGTAGATGTGCTAAAACACATCTGTCTGTGTGTGTGTACACACGTAGGGTTGAGATTCGGAATCGGAGGAATAAGAGGAACCAGATTGTAATCACATTGTCAGAGCTGGTATGTGGACTTCACGTCCGTCTGCTGTACAATTGCAATACTGTTGGTTCTTAAACTATTTCAATTTCAAGGACAACCATAACTCAGTGTGTGTACAAATGGAACCAAATGGACCTGAAACGTTCCATCAGTGTACAAATAGTTATATTTGTACACAAGAGTTACAGACCTGTTAAAATTCATTTGGAACCCACTATAGGAATCATTAAAGGGCACAATTAAGGAATGAGACAGTTAATGAACCGCAATCGTTACAATTCGTAAGGACCCCAAACCTGTGTGAGAGTTCGTAACAAAGCAAGAAATGGCTTACCTGGTGTCATGTCATCATACACTGGGGGCAGTTTACCCTCTCGCTGGGCCATTTCAAGGATTCGGTCACTCATACTAGGCCAGTTCTCGAACAGTTTCGCCCCCGCCTCTGGATAAAGCTGCTGGAAGTCTTGTGATATCTGATACATTTTGGAAAAACAATAGTACAAGAGTGTTTAAAGAAATGATATGGACTTGTACTGTACCTGGAAAGGGGTTAGGGGTAAGAGTCAGTCAATGTTTGTGATTGTCAACACCCGTCCTGTGACCTAAATACTATGATTCTTAGATTGTGTATTATTACTTAACCAAATGAAACTTATAGCATACTTCTGGTCAGGTCATAATAGGTTAGCCTGGTATCCAGCCTGCTTCGCTACGTTCGGCGGATTTTTTTTTCTCTCTTCGCTTATCAGTCTGGAAAGCCTCCTATCTCCAAGGGAGGCGGGACATGCCAAAAGCTTCGAAACCTAACGTGGCTTCTGATTGGTCTGTGGTGCGGGGCGGGACAAAGCACCAGTGAGACATCATAGCAAAGCGCAGCTACTGCAGACAGAGCGCATGGAGGGTGGCGCTGGCTGATGACGTAGGTTGCCTAACGCTACTCTCATTCGTTGGAACAACATCCAATCAGCAACGACGTTGACTACGTAACATATGTAGTTCTAGTGTAGTTCTGCAAAACCTCCCAATGGGAGGCTTTCCAGACTGATAAGCGAAGAGAGAAAAAAAAATCCGCCGAACGTAGCGAAGCAGGCTGGATACCAGGCTAATAATAGGTAAACATTTTGGAAAAATAGGTGAACATTCAGTGAAACAAGTTCACAATGTGTCATGCTGTGATGCACATTTATATTGCAAATATTCGGCAGGTGTAGAGGGAGTGGACCAAGTATAGATCCCAGGCAGACTCTACAAAGTATATACTGTAGGAGTGGTTAAACAGACTTCAACAGTTCAAATAATTTCTTACCATGCCGGGATCTACAAGCCTAGGGAACTCCGTCAAGACTTCCTGGACGCTCCTCGGGGCATCCCTAATCCACCTGCCTCTTTGTATAGCTGTCTGTTTCATGTACTCCTCAACTTGAGACACTGGAAATCTATTGTTCTTCAGCCATTCCACCATTTCTTTCAGTTTTTCACAGGACACATCGGGTTCTGTTGAATGTAGTACAGGGGTCATCAGATTAATTATAGCAGCACCTGTGTTTACATCACATCAGTGTATAAGGTCTGTTCAGAAGTCTATATAATCACTTGCATTTGTCCATTCTGGCCTGCTGGGAATACTTTACATGGTTATTAATATTACCTGGTACACCAGGGACGGTCTGTTCCTCCTGATGCTCATGGGCGTGTGCAAGCTGTCTCTGTTTTCTGATGCGCTTCCTTATGTTCCTTAAGCGCTCCTCCAGGAAACCTGTAGCAGGTTTATTTTTTCGAGCAACTGCGTACCAAGCTCCCTGTAAAACAGATTTTATTCATCTTAAATTGGCATAAACCATGAAGAAGGTTACATGGGATTTTGATGAGCAGTCCACAAATGTGTGCGGGACTGTGTACTAGGAAAAACTTGGTAGGTGTGTGTGTTCTGTTTTGTGTGCTGACGGATTAACTTACATAGCCACTGCCTGTAGCAGCTAGAAGACAGGGAAAGTCATGCACCAATGCCATGGCAAGGACTTTCTTGATGTCTCCGTTTGGCCTGTTAAAATAGACGGTTGAAGTTTGTCAAAGAAGAGTGTAAAGATGAGACGGTTATCATTGTCAAATATACGATTCAATAACATAATGTATAAAAGTGTATGTTCACAGAACAATTCATATACAGCTCACTCACGTTTCACCATGGGTGGAAATCAGGTGAGCTACAAGAAGTCTCGCTAGGGACTTTCTCTGCTTGGTGTTGATGGAGCTCTGTACATCCAAACTCCGTAGTATTTCCCTCCCCTGAAGTGTGTCTTGCAGAATCTGGCGTATTGACTATAAAACATAATGAATCACAATGAAAAACTGCCAAATTCTTTTGAGGACTTTTTTCTTTCTCAAATGTTTAGGTTCAGGAGTTACACTGGCTCAGGAGTTCAGTCTGCAGAAAGAAAAGAAAGACAAGAGAAAGGGCATAGAAAAAAGACAGACTAGACTAGGACAACAAGAACTGTGTGGTACTGTAAAATTAATTTTTTTAAGTTCTCTTTTTTTGCATTTTCACTGGGATTTTTTTAGTCAATACTTAAGAGGGAGGGAGGTGGGCTGACGCGCTGTCAGCTTGGAATCATACAGAATGGGCGGTACTTCCCACGCCGCCTATTCATCTACCAGATTACCTGACACCTGCGGGCCAACGCCCAGGTAGTATATAATCCCCTGCCTCTCTCAATCTCACAACTCTCCCGGGGAAGCACGCATACAGTACCTACGGCGCACGGTAAGACAGACCCATATTCCCCCCCTCTCTAAATAGCAGTATGATGATGATGATGATAAGGTAGTAATGTGTATTCTCTTACCTCACAGGCCGTTCCAATACTGGATGTATGACACCGTTGGGCTCTGAGGCTATGGCACTGAACTTTCCCTATAACCCCCACCTGTGTTCGATGAGAAGCCCTGGCATGAGTCCTACTTACCGGTAGACGCTCCTCCTCCCCCCTGTAAGAAAATACATTATTATTTAGTTGCATTTGATTTGGCATATTATCCTTATGACCAAATCTTTCGAACAGATACAAAGTCTTCCTCTGTAGTGAACCGACAATGTCCGAAACCAAGCTGGTTGTATGTTGCACAACAAAACGGACTGTACTGTAGGTCTGTGCTGATTTAGCCTTAAGGGTTGCTAAAAACTCAGCTACTCTGTCCATTATGGTTTCTTGTTCTAGGTCATCCCAGTAATCATCCTGTTGCACAAAAGCCTCTTCAGGATCAGAATTTGCTGTATTATGCATTTCTACATTCATGGTAACAGATGTGCTCTCTACAGATGCTCTTGAGGCCCCCCTGGAATGCTGTTCAGTGCCATGATGCTGGCCTGGAACAACAGGATGGTCTTTCAAAAGGTGTCTTCTAAAAGTCCGCCTGCAACCATTTTCATAGCACTGCCAAAATGTTGAAGCAGAAGTCATGGAATGCACTGCCCTCAAATGAATAAACAGAGCCTTGGCATCACCGGCTATGGCTTCTTTGCAGCGGAAGCATGTATATGCCATCATTACAAAAACTTCCGATCAAACCTAAAATGTTTTACTCACAAGTTCCTTGTGGTGTTTCTGAAACTTGACACGCTGTCCGATTTTTGGTATTAGTGCTGCAATGGCATTGGTGTCCAACAATAGGAAACTCTCCTCATCAACCTCCTCCTCTGAAATTCAAGAATGAAAATAAAGAAATAAGTAAATGTTGTTACAAATGTAGGCCAGTCACAATTATTACAATTTTAAAACACATTGAGAGCCCATGCAAAACTGCCCAAAAATCACTTTCACCTAGAAAATCCATTCACATTTTTTATAATTCAGCTGACTGTGGAGACACATGCTGGAACTTTTTACTTTGAAATGTTTTATAGTTTCTGAGTTATTGAATTTAAACGCCAAATGCATTCTCAATGGCGAAAACAAACTTTGGCACCACGTATTAAAAAAAAAATTATAAAAAAAAAATCAAAACAATGATTTTTTTATTTTATTTACATAGTCGTCCACATTTTTGGGAGGATTAGCAGCCAGAAATATCTACAAGCTCACAATGCAATCTGTTGTGAGCTTGTAAATCTGCAATTTTGTTTTTTAGCAACAAATGGTGTGGATTTAGTAACAAACTGGATATGGCTTCCTTAAAATATATCAAAATAGTTTATAGTACAACATTGCCTCAATAAAAATGTATTTACCTTTAAATGTCTCAATTAAATTAGAGAGTTGCCATGCAGTCAGCATCTCTGCAACAAAACTGTCCATGGTGAAACTCCATGACTAGAATGAAATCAGATTATCTAAATTAGAAAACAGAATGACTTGACATTTATTGTAAACTTAGCGAATGTAGTAATAATTTGTGATGAGGCAACCTGCGTTTGCACTTCAAAAACAAATAACTATCGAAATTGGTTCTAGCTTGCAAAGCCTATTCTAGTTTAGGCACAACGCTGCCTGTCACCGAGGCTAACTGCCGGTAGAATACAAAAATATAGCCGTATATAGTAAAAGCAGTATAAAGCAGACGAAATAACTATCTTTACATGAAGTCAATGTAATCATTCACGGTGTATTGTCCCTGTTTCTCATGCATGCAACATGCTAACCATGCATGCTATGTTGTCAACACTGCCGGTCACCGAGGATAACACCATGCTAACCATGCGCCCCTCTGCTCATAGTAGCCTATGAATCATAACTATCATATGCTATGATAGTTATCCCATGACGTCTCGTTTCTGTTTTGCCAACATGGAGGCTAAAGCAAAGCTAGGCCTCATAGTAGTTTAATACAAGTAATAAAAAGAAAACTCACGATGGATAAACGCCGGTCGGGTGAACTGAGCTGAACTCTGTTGTTGTTGTTGTTGGTGGTGGTGGTTTGTTCACTGCTCAGCCGAGTCAGCCCGCGCTTTTCTGTAACGTGTGTGTGTGTGTGTGTGTGTGTGTGTGTGTGTGTCACGTGTGTTGTGTGCGCGCGCCGCGCGGGTGCTGGGAAGTGACGTAGAAAGTACAAAACAGAGTTATATTCAAGGGGGCAGGCAGGCTTTCCAACGTTGAAGCTCTGGGTCCTAGTGGTAGGAGGAGGGACTACAGGCGGACCCGTGGATTCATGACCGGGAAACCCCGTGCAGCTGGGCTTTAACGTTGAGCGCTCGGTTGCCCTACGTCACTCAGGACCTCAAAGTTGAGGTCCTGGGAGGGACTTCCGGCAGTCTTCCGGGTGCTTCAAAACGCCACTGAGCAACTTCCACTGACATGAATAGCTGGGGGGGCGGAGCTTCGCGCTAGTTCAGTCTCTATTATATATATACTCTATGGTTATATTGCCTCCTCAGACAACAGCTATATTGAAGAAAAGCTTTTAGATCTAATAAACAGAAAATCCCAAAGCGCGCGCGAGTGGCATACTGGGAACTTAAAGGTACACACACAGTCCCACTGGCAAATGTCACAAATGTGTTTTTCTGTTCAGGCTGTTAATTTGTTTCCTTTTGTACGCAATTAATCAATTGATTGTTTTATTAACAGTTTGCAGAATTACAGTACATATCCAATCGTGTCACCCCACTGGGGGGTGTTTTTGGGGGTCTCAAGGTTCGGGGACCCCTGGGGACCCCCAGGGACCCCCACATGGTAGCTCTTTCATTTCTCAACCGTTTTGGACAGGGGTCGGTTTGTTGGAATCGTGTCACCCCCCTGGGGGCGTTTTTGGGGGTCTCAAGGTTCGGGGACCCCTGGGGAACCCCAGGGACCCCCACATGTTACTCTTTCATTTCTCAACCGTTTTGGACAGGGGTCGGTTTGTTGGAGTCGTGTCACCCCCCTGGGGGCGTTTTTGGGGGTCTCAAGGTTCGGGGACCCCTGGGGACCCCCAGGGACCCCCACATGGTAACTCTTTCATTTCTCAACCGTTTTTGACGGGGGTGGGTTCATTGGAATCGTGTCACCCCGCTGGGGGCGTTTTTGGGGGTCTCAAGGTTCGGGGACCCCTGGGAACCCCCAGGGACCCCCACATGGTAACTCTTTAATTTCTCAACCGTTTTGGACACAAATGCACCCAGTGTCACAAATGCACCCAGAAACGATATATTTCAAATGTTTTAAAATAATCAAGGGGTATGTATCCCCACTTACTTTTTCGACCCGATTCCAACGGTTGTGGTCTCATCTCTCTACAATGTCAGGAAGTGGGTGTAAACGCCTACTATCGGTCCCTTGCCCTCGAAACACGTCTGGAAAAAAGTGAGACAATTTTCGGACTCAGCACGACAAGCTGAACACGCTGATATGTGTTTCCCAGCACACGGACGTACGGTTCTCTTAATTGGCTAGCGTTAGGGTTAGTTTTCAATGCGCGATAGCTCGGGAACGATAGGTCCGTCAGCCAAGTAATTCACATGGGCGCGTACAGCTCTCCAAGATCTACGCTCCGATAGGTCCGCCCTTCTCGTGCGACACCCGTAGCAAGAGTTCTCCAACTCTGACCTGTAATCCACAAGCTTTATAGACATGGTAAACCTTAGAGTGTATTGAATGGTGAAATGCTAACCCTAATTTTGAGAACCACAGGTCCGTGTGCGGGGAGACACATATTGGCGCGTTCGTCAAATCGATAGCTATGCGTGGATGTAAGGCACGCCCATTTTCGACCTTTGTGGGAGGAGCTATTGCGCCTCAAAGTCTAACCCTAGTTTTCAGAACCACATGACCGTGTGTGGAGAAACACATATCAGATTGTTCGTCCTGACAAGCTATAGAACATACTAAAATATGGGCCTCTAATATCTAATGGTTTTTGACTTAGTGGCCTTAGAGAGGCTAGAAAAATAACAAAACATTTCTTTTCAACGGGACCAATTCCATTAAATCCAGCGTGGAAAAGTGAGTCAGAATAAGTAGTTTTTTATAAAAACAAAAAAATATTTGTGTTTGTGGGGTCCAAAAAACGTGTCTAAAAAAATATCTAAAATATTTAGAAGTGTCGTAGAGACTTGAAACCAATTCCATTGGATTCCCCGTGCTTCAGACATGGATAGACACCCTTTGTTTTAGAAAAATTGGTTTTTCCCTGTCGTCTATAGCTTAAAAGGGGCTCGACGCCGCACAGGGGTCATGGGCGTGACCTTTAATAGTTAGAAGTGTCGTAGAGACTCATGACCAAGTTCAATGGCTTCAGCTTGATGAGACGAAGAAGAAATTTGCCTGCTCAAAACAAACGGACAAATTTTGGATTTTTAATTGATTTTAACGCGTTGGAGGCCACTAAAAATCCAATTTTGTAAGGATTCCTCTAAATACACTTCCCCCCCTATGTCAAGTAAGGGAAATCTAATGGTGTTAGTTTTAACTGTCTAGAAGACTTAGAAATGGGTCAAATTGCTGTTTGAAAGTTTAAAAAATTCATATTTTCTCGAATTTTAGTCATTTTGCTCCAAAACTCCTTCTACCCCCACTAAACCAATGGCGCTGAATCAGAATATGTATATGAATATATATATGGTTATATCTCAACCCGACAACCAGAAGTGCCTTAAGTTACCATGTGGGGGGTCCCTGGGGGGTCCCTGGGGGTCCCCGAACCTTGAGACCCCCCACCCCCCCCGTCGTCGTCCACTCGCACACTTAACAGCCTTTGTATTGAGTTTGTGCTTGAAATGTACTGTAATTCTGCAAACTGTTAATAAATATTTCAATCAATCAATCAATCAAGCGGGAAAATCAATAAAGCCAACCTCTGGGTTAAAATAACCCAGCGCTTTGACCCAGGGGTTACCCAGGGTGATGGGTAGACAGAACAACCCAGCAGTGTGTTTACATTAACCAAATAAACCAGAATAATGGCTGAACGAAATTAACCCAGCAACCTCTGGGTTAAAATAACCCAGGCAGGTGTTGAAGCGCTTTGACCCAGGGGTTACCCAGGGTGATGGGTAGACAGAACAACCCAGCAGTGTGTTTACAGTAACCAAATAAACCAGAATAATGGCTGAACGAAATTAACCCAGCAAGGTGTTCATAGAAATAGCCCAAGACTTCTCTGTGTGTGATATTGGGCTGATGCTGATATTGGGCTGATGCTGATATTGGGCTGATGCTGATATTGGGCTGATGCTGATATTGGGCTGATGCTGATATTGGGCTGATGCTGATATTGGGCTGATGCTGATATTGGGCTGATGCTGATATTGGGCTGATGCTGATATTGGGCTGATGCTGATATTGGGCTGATGCTGATATTGGGCTGATGCTGATATTGGGCTGATGCTGATATTGGGCTGATGCTGATATTGGGCTGATGCTGATATTGGGCTGATGCTGATATTGGGCTGATGCTGATATTGGGCTGATGCTGATATTGGGCTGATGCTGATATTGGGCTGATGCTGATATTGGGCTGATGCTGATATTGGGCTGATGCTGATATTGGGCTGATGCTGATATTGGGCTGATGCTGATATTGGGCTGATGCTGATATTGGGCTGATGCTGATATTGGGCTGATGCTGATATTGGGCTGATGCTGATATTGGGCTGATGCTGATATTGGGCTGATGCTGATATTGGGCTGATGCTGATATTGGGCTGATGCTGATATTGGGCTGATGCTGATATTGGGCTGATGCTGATATTGGGCTGATGCTGATATTGGGCTGATGCTGATATTGGGCTGATGCTGATATTGGGCTGATGCTGATATTGGGCTGATGCTGATATTGGGCTGATGCTGATATTGGGCTGATGCTGATATTGGGCTGATGCTGATATTGGGCTGATGCTGATATTGGGCTGATGCTGATATTGGGCTGATGCTGATATTGGGCTGATGCTGATATTGGGCTGATGCTGATATTGGGCTGATGCTGATATTGGGCTGATGCTGATATTGGGCTGATGCTGATATTGGGCTGATGCTGATATTGGGCTGATGCTGATATTGGGCTGATGCTGATATTGGGCTGATGCTGATATTGGGCTGATATTGATATTGGGCTGATATTGATATTGGGCTGATATAGGCCTGCAGAGTGTCTAGTTTTGAAGATACAGACTCTGCTAAGCAAAAGTGAACAGGGCCAAACTGGGCTTATTTCGCTGTGAAAGTGACATTTAGGCACGGACTTGGAAAACCTTGTCTGAACCCCTCCATCCTTCCTGTAGCTGCTCAGACTCTGCTTCTCTGCCCCCAGCCAAGCTTATAGGCCTGCAGAGTGTCTAGTTTTGAAGATACAGACTCTGCTAAGCAAAAGTGAACAGGGCCAAACTGGGCTTATTTCGCTGTGAAAGTGACATTTAGGCACGGAGTTGGAAAACCTTGTCTGAACCCCTCCATCCTTCCTGTAGCTGCTCAGACTCTGCTTCTCTGCCCCCAGCCAAGCTTATAGGCCTGCAGAGTGTCTAGTTTTGAAGATACAGACTCTGCTAAGCAAAAGTGAACAGGGCCAAACTGGGCTTATTTCGCTGTGAAAGTGACATTTAGGCACGGAGTTGGAAAACCTTGTCTGAACCCCTCCATCCTTCCTGTAGCTGCTCAGACTCTGCTTCTCTGCCCCCAGCCAAGCTTATAGGCCTGCAGAGTGTCTAGTTTTGAAGATACAGACTCTGCTAAGCAAAAGTGAACAGGGCCAAACTGGGCTTATTTCGCTGTGAAAGTGACATTTAGGCAAGGAGTTGGAAAACCTTGTCTGAACCCCTCCATCCTTCCTGTAGCTGCTCAGACTCTGCTTCTCTGCCCCCAGCCAAGCTTATAGGCCTGCAGAGTGTCTAGTTTTGAAGATACAGACTCTGCTAAGCAAAAGTGAACAGGGCCAAACTGGGCTTATTTCGCTGTGAAAGTGACATTTAGGCACGGAGTTGGAAAACCTTGTCTGAACCCCTCCATCCTTCCTGTAGCTGCTCAGACTCTGCTTCTCTGCCCCCAGCCAAGCTTATAGGCCTGCAGAGTGTCTAGTTTTGAAGATACAGACTCTGCTAAGCAAAAGTGAACAGGGCCAAACTGGGCTTATTTCGCTGTGAAAGTGACATTTAGGCACGGAGTTGGAAAACCTTGTCTGAACCCCTCCATCCTTCCTGTAGCTGCTCAGACTCTGCTTCTCTGCCCCCAGCCAAGCTTATAGGCCTGCAGAGTGTCTAGTTTTGAAGATACAGACTCTGCTAAGCAAAAGTGAACAGGGCCAAACTGGGCTTATTTCGCTGTGAAAGTGACATTTAGGCACGGAGTTGGAAAACCTTGTCTGAACCCCTCCATCCTTCCTGTAGCTGCTCAGACTCTGCTTCTCTGCCCCCAGCCAAGCTTATAGGCCTGCAGAGTGTCTAGTTTTGAAGATACAGACTCTGCTAAGCAAAAGTGAACAGGGCCAAACTGGGCTTATTTCGCTGTGAAAGTGACATTTAGGCACGGAGTTGGAAAACCTTGTCTGAACCCCTCCATCCTTCCTGTAGCTGCTCAGACTCTGCTTCTTCTGCCCCCAGCCAAGCTTATAGGCCTGCAGAGTGTCTAGTTTTGAAGATACAGACTCTGCTAAGCAAAAGTGAACAGGGCCAAACTGGGCTTATTTCGCTGTGAAAGTGACATTTAGGCACGGAGTTGGAAAACCTTGTCTGAACCCCTCCATCCTTCCTGTAGCTGCTCAGACTCTGCTTCTCTGCCCCCAGCCAAGCTTATAGGCCTGCAGAGTGTCTAGTTTTGAAGATACAGACTCTGCTAAGCAAAAGTGAACAGGGCCAAACTGGGCTTATTTCGCTGTGAAAGTGACATTTAGGCACGGAGTTGGAAAACCTTGTCTGAACCCCTCCATCCTTCCTGTAGCTGCTCAGACTCTGCTTCTCTGCCCCCAGCCAAGCTTATAGGCCTGCAGAGTGTCTAGTTTTGAAGATACAGACTCTGCTAAGCAAAAGTGAACAGGGCCAAACTGGGCTTATTTCGCTGTGAAAGTGACATTTAGGCACGGAGTTGGAAAACCTTGTCTGAACCCCTCCATCCTTCCTGTAGCTGCTCAGACTCTGCTTCTCTGCCCCCAGCCAAGCTTATAGGCCTGCAGAGTGTCTAGTTTTGAAGATACAGACTCTGCTAAGCAAAAGTGAACAGGGCCAAACTGGGCTTATTTCGCTGTGAAAGTGACATTTAGGCACGGAGTTGGAAAACCTTGTCTGAACCCCTCCATCCTTCCTGTAGCTGCTCAGACTCTGCTTCTCTGCCCCCAGCCAAGCTTATAGGCCTGCAGAGTGTCTAGTTTTGAAGATACAGACTCTGCTAAGCAAAAGTGAACAGGGCCAAACTGGGCTTATTTCGCTGTGAAAGTGACATTTAGGCACGGAGTTGGAAAACCTTGTCTGAACCCCTCCATCCTTCCTGTAGCTGCTCAGACTCTGCTTCTCTGCCCCCAGCCAAGCTTATAGGCCTGCAGAGTGTCTAGTTTTGAAGATACAGACTCTGCTAAGCAAAAGTGAACAGGGCCAAACTGGGCTTATTTCGCTGTGAAAGTGACATTTAGGCACGGAGTTGGAAAACCTTGTCTGAACCCCTCCATCCTTCCTGTAGCTGCTCAGACTCTGCTTCTCTGCCCCCAGCCAAGCTTATAGGCCTGCAGAGTGTCTAGTTTTGAAGATACAGACTCTGCTAAGCAAAAGTGAACAGGGCCAAACTGGGCTTATTTCGCTGTGAAAGTGACATTTAGGCACGGAGTTGGAAAACCTTGTCTGAACCCCTCCATCCTTCCTGTAGCTGCTCAGACTCTGCTTCTCTGCCCCCAGCCAAGCTTATAGGCCTGCAGAGTGTCTAGTTTTGAAGATACAGACTCTGCTAAGCAAAAGTGAACAGGGCCAAACTGGGCTTATTTCGCTGTGAAAGTGACATTTAGGCACGGAGTTGGAAAACCTTGTCTGAACCCCTCCATCCTTCCTGTAGCTGCTCAGACTCTGCTTCTCTGCCCCCAGCCAAGCTTATAGGCCTGCAGAGTGTCTAGTTTTGAAGATACAGACTCTGCTAAGCAAAAGTGAACAGGGCCAAACTGGGCTTATTTCGCTGTGAAAGTGACATTTAGGCACGGAGTTGGAAAACCTTGTCTGAACCCCTCCATCCTTCCTGTAGCTGCTCAGACTCTGCTTCTCTGCCCCCAGCCAAGCTTATAGGCCTGCAGAGTGTCTAGTTTTGAAGATACAGACTCTGCTAAGCAAAAGTGAACAGGGCCAAACTGGGCTTATTTCGCTGTGAAAGTGACATTTAGGCACGGAGTTGGAAAACCTTGTCTGAACCCCTCCATCCTTCCTGTAGCTGCTCAGACTCTGCTTCTCTGCCCCCAGCCAAGCTTATAGGCCTGCAGAGTGTCTAGTTTTGAAGATACAGACTCTGCTAAGCAAAAGTGAACAGGGCCAAACTGGGCTTATTTCGCTGTGAAAGTGACATTTAGGCACGGAGTTGGAAAACCTTGTCTGAACCCCTCCATCCTTCCTGTAGCTGCTCAGACTCTGCTTCTCTGCCCCCAGCCAAGCTTATAGGCCTGCAGAGTGTCTAGTTTTGAAGATACAGACTCTGCTAAGCAAAAGTGAACAGGGCCAAACTGGGCTTATTTCGCTGTGAAAGTGACATTTAGGCACGGAGTTGGAAAACCTTGTCTGAACCCCTCCATCCTTCCTGTAGCTGCTCAGACTCTGCTTCTCTGCCCCCAGCCAAGCTTATAGGCCTGCAGAGTGTCTAGTTTTGAAGATACAGACTCTGCTAAGCAAAAGTGAACAGGGCCAAACTGGGCTTATTTCGCTGTGAAAGTGACATTTAGGCACGGAGTTGGAAAACCTTGTCTGAACCCCTCCATCCTTCCTGTAGCTGCTCAGACTCTGCTTCTCTGCCCCCAGCCAAGCTTATAGGCCTGCAGAGTGTCTAGTTTTGAAGATACAGACTCTGCTAAGCAAAAGTGAACAGGGCCAAACTGGGCTTATTTCGCTGTGAAAGTGACATTTAGGCACGGAGTTGGAAAACCTTGTCTGAACCCCTCCATCCTTCCTGTAGCTGCTCAGACTCTGCTTCTCTGCCCCCAGCCAAGCTTATAGGCCTGCAGAGTGTCTAGTTTTGAAGATACAGACTCTGCTAAGCAAAAGTGAACAGGGCCAAACTGGGCTTATTTCGCTGTGAAAGTGACATTTAGGCACGGAGTTGGAAAACCTTGTCTGAACCCCTCCATCCTTCCTGTAGCTGCTCAGACTCTGCTTCTCTGCCCCCAGCCAAGCTTATAGGCCTGCAGAGTGTCTAGTTTTGAAGATACAGACTCTGCTAAGCAAAAGTGAACAGGGCCAAACTGGGCTTATTTCGCTGTGAAAGTGACATTTAGGCACGGAGTTGGAAAACCTTGTCTGAACCCCTCCATCCTTCCTGTAGCTGCTCAGACTCTGCTTCTCTGCCCCCAGCCAAGCTTATAGGCCTGCAGAGTGTCTAGTTTTGAAGATACAGACTCTGCTAAGCAAAAGTGAACAGGGCCAAACTGGGCTTATTTCGCTGTGAAAGTGACATTTAGGCACGGAGTTGGAAAACCTTGTCTGAACCCCTCCATCCTTCCTGTAGCTGCTCAGACTCTGCTTCTCTGCCCCCAGCCAAGCTTATAGGCCTGCAGAGTGTCTAGTTTTGAAGATACAGACTCTGCTAAGCAAAAGTGAACAGGGCCAAACTGGGCTTATTTCGCTGTGAAATTTCGATGTCACTTTCACAGCGAAATAAGCCCAGTTTGGCCCTGTTCACTTTTGCTTAGCAGAGTCTGTATCTTCAAAACTAGACACTCTGCAGGCCTATAAGCTTGGCTGGGGGCAGAGAAGCAGAGTCTGAGCAGCTACAGGAAGGATGGAGGGGTTCAGACAAGGTTTTCCAACTCCGTGCCTAAATGTCACTTTCACAGCGAAATAAGCCCAGTTTGGCCCTGTTCACTTTTGCTTAGCAGAGTCTGTATCTTCAAAACTAGACACTCTGCAGGCCTATAAGCTTGGCTGGGGGCAGAGAAGCAGAGTCTGAGCAGCTACAGGAAGGATGGAGGGGTTCAGACAAGGTTTTCCAACTCCGTGCCTAAATGTCACTTTCACAGCGAAATAAGCCCAGTTTGGCCCTGTTCACTTTTGCTTAGCAGAGTCTGTATCTTCAAAACTAGACACTCTGCAGGCCTATAAGCTTGGCTGGGGGCAGAGAAGCAGAGTCTGAGCAGCTACAGGAAGGATGGAGGGGTTCAGACAAGGTTTTCCAACTCCGTGCCTAAATGTCACTTTCACAGCGAAATAAGCCCAGTTTGGCCCTGTTCACTTTTGCTTAGCAGAGTCTGTATCTTCAAAACTAGACACTCTGCAGGCCTATAAGCTTGGCTGGGGGCAGAGAAGCAGAGTCTGAGCAGCTACAGGAAGGATGGAGGGGTTCAGACAAGGTTTTCCAACTCCGTGCCTAAATGTCACTTTCACAGCGAAATAAGCCCAGTTTGGCCCTGTTCACTTTTGCTTAGCAGAGTCTGTATCTTCAAAACTAGACACTCTGCAGGCCTATAGAGCTTGGCTGGGGGCAGAGAAGCAGAGTCTGAGCAGCTACAGGAAGGATGGAGGGGTTCAGACAAGGTTTTCCAACTCCGTGCCTAAATGTCACTTTCACAGCGAAATAAGCCCAGTTTGGCCCTGTTCACTTTTGCTTAGCAGAGTCTGTATCTTCAAAACTAGACACTCTGCAGGCCTATAAGCTTGGCTGGGGGCAGAGAAGCAGAGTCTGAGCAGCTACAGGAAGGATGGAGGGGTTCAGACAAGGTTTTCCAACTCCGTGCCTAAATGTCACTTTCACAGCGAAATAAGCCCAGTTTGGCCCTGTTCACTTTTGCTTAGCAGAGTCTGTATCTTCAAAACTAGACACTCTGCAGGCCTATAAGCTTGGCTGGGGGCAGAGAAGCAGAGTCTGAGCAGCTACAGGAAGGATGGAGGGGTTCAGACAAGGTTTTCCAACTCCGTGCCTAAATGTCACTTTCACAGCGAAATAAGCCCAGTTTGGCCCTGTTCACTTTTGCTTAGCAGAGTCTGTATCTTCAAAACTAGACACTCTGCAGGCCTATAAGCTTGGCTGGGGGCAGAGAAGCAGAGTCTGAGCAGCTACAGGAAGGATGGAGGGGTTCAGACAAGGTTTTCCAACTCCGTGCCTAAATGTCACTTTCACAGCGAAATAAGCCCAGTTTGGCCCTGTTCACTTTTGCTTAGCAGAGTCTGTATCTTCAAAACTAGACACTCTGCAGGCCTATAAGCTTGGCTGGGGGCAGAGAAGCAGAGTCTGAGCAGCTACAGGAAGGATGGAGGGGTTCAGACAAGGTTTTCCAACTCCGTGCCTAAATGTCACTTTCACAGCGAAATAAGCCCAGTTTGGCCCTGTTCACTTTTGCTTAGCAGAGTCTGTATCTTCAAAACTAGACACTCTGCAGGCCTATAAGCTTGGCTGGGGGCAGAGAAGCAGAGTCTGAGCAGCTACAGGAAGGATGGAGGGGTTCAGACAAGGTTTTCCAACTCCGTGCCTAAATGTCACTTTCACAGCGAAATAAGCCCAGTTTGGCCCTGTTCACTTTTGCTTAGCAGAGTCTGTATCTTCAAAACTAGACACTCTGCAGGCCTATAAGCTTGGCTGGGGGCAGAGAAGCAGAGTCTGAGCAGCTACAGGAAGGATGGAGGGGTTCAGACAAGGTTTTCCAACTCCGTGCCTAAATGTCACTTTCACAGCGAAATAAGCCCAGTTTGGCCCTGTTCACTTTTGCTTAGCAGAGTCTGTATCTTCAAAACTAGACACTCTGCAGGCCTATAAGCTTGGCTGGGGGCAGAGAAGCAGAGTCTGAGCAGCTACAGGAAGGATGGAGGGGTTCAGACAAGGTTTTCCAACTCCGTGCCTAAATGTCACTTTCACAGCGAAATAAGCCCAGTTTGGCCCTGTTCACTTTTGCTTAGCAGAGTCTGTATCTTCAAAACTAGACACTCTGCAGGCCTATAAGCTTGGCTGGGGGCAGAGAAGCAGAGTCTGAGCAGCTACAGGAAGGATGGAGGGGTTCAGACAAGGTTTTCCAACTCCGTGCCTAAATGTCACTTTCACAGCGAAATAAGCCCAGTTTGGCCCTGTTCACTTTTGCTTAGCAGAGTCTGTATCTTCAAAACTAGACACTCTGCAGGCCTATAAGCTTGGCTGGGGGCAGAGAAGCAGAGTCTGAGCAGCTACAGGAAGGATGGAGGGGTTCAGACAAGGTTTTCCAACTCCGTGCCTAAATGTCACTTTCACAGCGAAATAAGCCCAGTTTGGCCCTGTTCACTTTTGCTTAGCAGAGTCTGTATCTTCAAAACTAGACACTCTGCAGGCCTATAAGCTTGGCTGGGGGCAGAGAAGCAGAGTCTGAGCAGCTACAGGAAGGATGGAGGGGTTCAGACAAGGTTTTCCAACTCCGTGCCTAAATGTCACTTTCACAGCGAAATAAGCCCAGTTTGGCCCTGTTCACTTTTGCTTAGCAGAGTCTGTATCTTCAAAACTAGACACTCTGCAGGCCTATAAGCTTGGCTGGGGGCAGAGAAGCAGAGTCTGAGCAGCTACAGGAAGGATGGAGGGGTTCAGACAAGGTTTTCCAAGTCCGTGCCTAAATGTCACTTTCACAGCGAAATAAGCCCAGTTTGGCCCTGTTCACTTTTGCTTAGCAGAGTCTGTATCTTCAAAACTAGACACTCTGCAGGCAATATCAGCCCAATATCAATATCAGCGCCAATATCAGCATCAGCCCAATATCAGCATCAGCCCAATATCAGCATCAGCCCAATATCAGCATCAGCCCAATATCAGCATCAGCCCAATATCAGCATCAGCCCAATATCAGCATCAGCCCAATATCAGCATCAGCCCAATATCAGCATCAGCCCAATATCAGCATCAGCCCAATATCAGCATCAGCCCAATATCAGCATCAGCCCAATATCAGCATCAGCCCAATATCAGCATCAGCCCAATATCAGCATCAGCCCAATATCAGCATCAGCCCAATATCAGCATCAGCCCAATATCAGCATCAGCCCAATATCAGCATCAGCCCAATATCAGCATCAGCCCAATATCAGCATCAGCCCAATATCAGCATCAGCCCAATATCAGCATCAGCCCAATATCAGCATCAGCCCAATATCAGCATCAGCCCAATATCAGCATCAGCCCAATATCAGCATCAGCCCAATATCAGCATCAGCCCAATATCAGCATCAGCCCAATATCAGCATCAGCCCAATATCAGCATCAGCCCAATATCAGCATCAGCCCAATATCAGCATCAGCCCAATATCAGCATCAGCCCAATATCAGCATCAGCCCAATATCAGCATCAGCCCAATATCAGCATCAGCCCAATATCAGCATCAGCCCAATATCAGCATCAGCCCAATATCAGCATCAGCCCAATATCAGCATCAGCCCAATATCAGCATCAGCCCAATATCAGCATCAGCCCAATATCAGCATCAGCCCAATATCAGCATCAGCCCAATATCAGCATCAGCCCAATATCAGCATCAGCCCAATATCAGCATCAGCCCAATATCAGCATCAGCCCAATATCAGCATCAGCCCAATATCAGCATCAGCCCAATATCAGCATCAGCCCAATATCAGCATCAGCCCAATATCAGCATCAGCCCAATATCAGCATCAGCCCAATATCAGCATCAGCCCAATATCAGCATCAGCCCAATATCAGCATCAGCCCAATATCAGCATCAGCCCAATATCAGCATCAGCCCAATATCAGCATCAGCCCAATATCAGCATCAGCCCAATATCAGCATCAGCCCAATATCAGCATCAGCCCAATATCAGCATCAGCCCAATATCAGCATCAGCCCAATATCAGCATCAGCCCAATATCAGCATCAGCCCAATATCAGCATCAGCCCAATATCAGCATCAGCCCAATATCAGCATCAGCCCAATATCAGCATCAGCCCAATATCAGCATCAGCCCAATATCAGCATCAGCCCAATATCAGCATCAGCCCAATATCAGCATCAGCCCAATATCAGCATCAGCCCAATATCAGCATCAGCCCAATATCAGCATCAGCCCAATATCAGCATCAGCCCAATATCAGCATCAGCCCAATATCAGCATCAGCCCAATATCAGCATCAGCCCAATATCAGCATCAGCCCAATATCAGCATCAGCCCAATATCAGCATCAGCCCAATATCAGCATCAGCCCAATATCAGCATCAGCCCAATATCAGCATCAGCCCAATATCAGCATCAGCCCAATATCAGCATCAGCCCAATATCAGCATCAGCCCAATATCAGCATCAGCCCAATATCAGCATCAGCTGATATTATATCATATTGGGCTGCTTCTCTGCCCCCAGCCAAGCTTATAGGCCTGCAGAGTGTCTAGGGCTGATGCTGATATTGGGCTGATGCTGATATTGGGCTGATGCTGATATTGGGCTGATGCTGATATTGGGCTGATGCTGATATTGGGCTGATGCTGATATTGGGCTGATGCTGATATTGGGCTGATGCTGATATTGGGCTGATGCTGATATTGGGCTGATGCTGATATTGGGCTGATGCTGATATTGGGCTGATGCTGATATTGGGCTGATGCTGATATTGGGCTGATGCTGATATTGGGCTGATGCTGATATTGGGCTGATGCTGATATTGGGCTGATGCTGATATTGGGCTGATGCTGATATTGGGCTGATGCTGATATTGGGCTGATGCTGATATTGGGCTGATGCTGATATTGGGCTGATGCTGATATTGGGCTGATGCTGATATTGGGCTGATGCTGATATTGGGCTGATGCTGATATTGGGCTGATGCTGATATTGGGCTGATGCTGATATTGGGCTGATGCTGATATTGGGCTGATGCTGATATTGGGCTGGTGCTGATATTGGGCTGATGCTGATATTGGGCTGATGCTGATATTGGGCTGATGCTGATATTGGGCTGATGCTGATATTGGGCTGATGCTGATATTGGGCTGATGCTGATATTGGGCTGATGCTGATATTGGGCTGATGATGCTGATATTGGGCTGATGCTGATATTGGGCTGATGCTGATATTGGGCTGATGCTGATATTGGGCTGATGCTGATATTGGGCTGATGCTGATATTGGGCTGATGCTGATATTGGGCTGATGCTGATATTGGGCTGATGCTGATATTGGGCTGATGCTGATATTGGGCTGATGCTGATATTGGGCTGATGCTGATATTGGGCTGATGCTGATATTGGGCTGATGCTGATATTGGGCTGATGCTGATATTGGGCTGATGCTGATATTGGGCTGATGCTGATATTGGGCTGATGCTGATATTGGGCTGATGCTGATATTGGGCTGATGCTGATATTGGGCTGATGCTGATATTGGGCTGATGCTGATATTGGGCTGATGCTGATATTGGGCTGATGCTGATATTGGAAACCTTGTCTGAACCCCTCCATCCTTCCTGTAGCTGCTCAGACTCTGCTTCTCTGCCCCCAGCCAAGCTTATAGGCCTGCAGAGTGTCTAGTTTTGAAGATACAGACTCTGCTAAGCAAAAGTGAACAGGGCCAAACTGGGCTTATTTCGCTGTGAAAGTGACATTTAGGCACGGAGTTGGAAAACCTTGTCTGAACCCCTCCATCCTTCCTGTAGCTGCTCAGACTCTGCTTCTCTGCCCCCAGCCAAGCTTATAGGCCTGCAGAGTGTCTAGTTTTGAAGATACAGACTCTGCTAAGCAAAAGTGAACAGGGCCAAACTGGGCTTATTTCGCTGTGAAAGTGACATTTAGGCACGGAGTTGGAAAACCTTGTCTGAACCCCTCCATCCTTCCTGTAGCTGCTCAGACTCTGCTTCTCTGCCCCCAGCCAAGCTTATAGGCCTGCAGAGTGTCTAGTTTTGAAGATACAGACTCTGCTAAGCAAAAGTGAACAGGGCCAAACTGGGCTTATTTCGCTGTGAAAGTGACATTTAGGCACGGAGTTGGAAAACCTTGTCTGAACCCCTCCATCCTTCCTGTAGCTGCTCAGACTCTGCTTCTCTGCCCCCAGCCAAGCTTATAGGCCTGCAGAGTGTCTAGTTTTGAAGATACAGACTCTGCTAAGCAAAAGTGAACAGGGCCAAACTGGGCTTATTTCGCTGTGAAAGTGACATTTAGGCACGGAGTTGGAAAACCTTGTCTGAACCCCTCCATCCTTCCTGTAGCTGCTCAGACTCTGCTTCTCTGCCCCCAGCCAAGCTTATAGGCCTGCAGAGTGTCTAGTTTTGAAGATACAGACTCTGCTAAGCAAAAGTGAACAGGGCCAAACTGGGCTTATTTCGCTGTGAAAGTGACATTTAGGCACGGAGTTGGAAAACCTTGTCTGAACCCCTCCATCCTTCCTGTAGCTGCTCAGACTCTGCTTCTCTGCCCCCAGCCAAGCTTATAGGCCTGCAGAGTGTCTAGTTTTGAAGATACAGACTCTGCTAAGCAAAAGTGAACAGGGCCAAACTGGGCTTATTTCGCTGTGAAAGTGACATTTAGGCACGGAGTTGGAAAACCTTGTCTGAACCCCTCCATCCTTCCTGTAGCTGCTCAGACTCTGCTTCTCTGCCCCCAGCCAAGCTTATAGGCCTGCAGAGTGTCTAGTTTTGAAGATACAGACTCTGCTAAGCAAAAGTGAACAGGGCCAAACTGGGCTTATTTCGCTGTGAAAGTGACATTTAGGCACGGAGTTGGAAAACCTTGTCTGAACCCCTCCATCCTTCCTGTAGCTGCTCAGACTCTGCTTCTCTGCCCCCAGCCAAGCTTATAGGCCTGCAGAGTGTCTAGTTTTGAAGATACAGACTCTGCTAAGCAAAAGTGAACAGGGCCAAACTGGGCTTATTTCGCTGTGAAAGTGACATTTAGGCACGGAGTTGGAAAACCTTGTCTGAACCCCTCCATCCTTCCTGTAGCTGCTCAGACTCTGCTTCTCTGCCCCCAGCCAAGCTTATAGGCCTGCAGAGTGTCTAGTTTTGAAGATACAGACTCTGCTAAGCAAAAGTGAACAGGGCCAAACTGGGCTTATTTCGCTGTGAAAGTGACATTTAGGCACGGAGTTGGAAAACCTTGTCTGAACCCCTCCATCCTTCCTGTAGCTGCTCAGACTCTGCTTCTCTGCCCCCAGCCAAGCTTATAGGCCTGCAGAGTGTCTAGTTTTGAAGATACAGACTCTGCTAAGCAAAAGTGAACAGGGCCAAACTGGGCTTATTTCGCTGTGAAAGTGACATTTAGGCACGGAGTTGGAAAACCTTGTCTGAACCCCTCCATCCTTCCTGTAGCTGCTCAGACTCTGCTTCTCTGCCCCCAGCCAAGCTTATAGGCCTGCAGAGTGTCTAGTTTTGAAGATACAGACTCTGCTAAGCAAAAGTGAACAGGGCCAAACTGGGCTTATTTCGCTGTGAAAGTGACATTTAGGCACGGAGTTGGAAAACCTTGTCTGAACCCCTCCATCCTTCCTGTAGCTGCTCAGACTCTGCTTCTCTGCCCCCAGCCAAGCTTATAGGCCTGCAGAGTGTCTAGTTTTGAAGATACAGACTCTGCTAAGCAAAAGTGAACAGGGCCAAACTGGGCTTATTTCGCTGTGAAAGTGACATTTAGGCACGGAGTTGGAAAACCTTGTCTGAACCCCTCCATCCTTCCTGTAGCTGCTCAGACTCTGCTTCTCTGCCCCCAGCCAAGCTTATAGGCCTGCAGAGTGTCTAGTTTTGAAGATACAGACTCTGCTAAGCAAAAGTGAACAGGGCCAAACTGGGCTTATTTCGCTGTGAAAGTGACATTTAGGCACGGAGTTGGAAAACCTTGTCTGAACCCCTCCATCCTTCCTGTAGCTGCTCAGACTCTGCTTCTCTGCCCCCAGCCAAGCTTATAGGCCTGCAGAGTGTCTAGTTTTGAAGATACAGACTCTGCTAAGCAAAAGTGAACAGGGCCAAACTGGGCTTATTTCGCTGTGAAAGTGACATTTAGGCACGGAGTTGGAAAACCTTGTCTGAACCCCTCCATCCTTCCTGTAGCTGCTCAGACTCTGCTTCTCTGCCCCCAGCCAAGCTTATAGGCCTGCAGAGTGTCTAGTTTTGAAGATACAGACTCTGCTAAGCAAAAGTGAACAGGGCCAAACTGGGCTTATTTCGCTGTGAAAGTGACATTTAGGCACGGAGTTGGAAAACCTTGTCTGAACCCCTCCATCCTTCCTGTAGCTGCTCAGACTCTGCTTCTCTGCCCCCAGCCAAGCTTATAGGCCTGCAGAGTGTCTAGTTTTGAAGATACAGACTCTGCTAAGCAAAAGTGAACAGGGCCAAACTGGGCTTATTTCGCTGTGAAAGTGACATTTAGGCACGGAGTTGGAAAACCTTGTCTGAACCCCTCCATCCTTCCTGTAGCTGCTCAGACTCTGCTTCTCTGCCCCCAGCCAAGCTTATAGGCCTGCAGAGTGTCTAGTTTTGAAGATACAGACTCTGCTAAGCAAAAGTGAACAGGGCCAAACTGGGCTTATTTCGCTGTGAAAGTGACATTTAGGCACGGAGTTGGAAAACCTTGTCTGAACCCCTCCATCCTTCCTGTAGCTGCTCAGACTCTGCTTCTCTGCCCCCAGCCAAGCTTATAGGCCTGCAGAGTGTCTAGTTTTGAAGATACAGACTCTGCTAAGCAAAAGTGAACAGGGCCAAACTGGGCTTATTTCGCTGTGAAAGTGACATTTAGGCACGGAGTTGGAAAACCTTGTCTGAACCCCTCCATCCTTCCTGTAGCTGCTCAGACTCTGCTTCTCTGCCCCCAGCCAAGCTTATAGGCCTGCAGAGTGTCTAGTTTTGAAGATACAGACTCTGCTAAGCAAAAGTGAACAGGGCCAAACTGGGCTTATTTCGCTGTGAAAGTGACATTTAGGCACGGAGTTGGAAAACCTTGTCTGAACCCCTCCATCCTTCCTGTAGCTGCTCAGACTCTGCTTCTCTGCCCCCAGCCAAGCTTATAGGCCTGCAGAGTGTCTAGTTTTGAAGATACAGACTCTGCTAAGCAAAAGTGAACAGGGCCAAACTGGGCTTATTTCGCTGTGAAAGTGACATTTAGGCACGGAGTTGGAAAACCTTGTCTGAACCCCTCCATCCTTCCTGTAGCTGCTCAGACTCTGCTTCTCTGCCCCCAGCCAAGCTTATAGGCCTGCAGAGTGTCTAGTTTTGAAGATACAGACTCTGCTAAGCAAAAGTGAACAGGGCCAAACTGGGCTTATTTCGCTGTGAAAGTGACATTTAGGCACGGAGTTGGAAAACCTTGTCTGAACCCCTCCATCCTTCCTGTAGCTGCTCAGACTCTGCTTCTCTGCCCCCAGCCAAGCTTATAGGCCTGCAGAGTGTCTAGTTTTGAAGATACAGACTCTGCTAAGCAAAAGTGAACAGGGCCAAACTGGGCTTATTTCGCTGTGAAAGTGACATTTAGGCACGGAGTTGGAAAACCTTGTCTGAACCCCTCCATCCTTCCTGTAGCTGCTCAGACTCTGCTTCTCTGCCCCCAGCCAAGCTTATAGGCCTGCAGAGTGTCTAGTTTTGAAGATACAGACTCTGCTAAGCAAAAGTGAACAGGGCCAAACTGGGCTTATTTCGCTGTGAAAGTGACATTTAGGCACGGAGTTGGAAAACCTTGTCTGAACCCCTCCATCCTTCCTGTAGCTGCTCAGACTCTGCTTCTCTGCCCCCAGCCAAGCTTATAGGCCTGCAGAGTGTCTAGTTTTGAAGATACAGACTCTGCTAAGCAAAAGTGAACAGGGCCAAACTGGGCTTATTTCGCTGTGAAAGTGACATTTAGGCACGGAGTTGGAAAACCTTGTCTGAACCCCTCCATCCTTCCTGTAGCTGCTCAGACTCTGCTTCTCTGCCCCCAGCCAAGCTTATAGGCCTGCAGAGTGTCTAGTTTTGAAGATACAGACTCTGCTAAGCAAAAGTGAACAGGGCCAAACTGGGCTTATTTCGCTGTGAAAGTGACATTTAGGCACGGAGTTGGAAAACCTTGTCTGAACCCCTCCATCCTTCCTGTAGCTGCTCAGACTCTGCTTCTCTGCCCCCAGCCAAGCTTATAGGCCTGCAGAGTGTCTAGTTTTGAAGATACAGACTCTGCTAAGCAAAAGTGAACAGGGCCAAACTGGGCTTATTTCGCTGTGAAAGTGACATTTAGGCACGGAGTTGGAAAACCTTGTCTGAACCCCTCCATCCTTCCTGTAGCTGCTCAGACTCTGCTTCTCTGCCCCCAGCCAAGCTTATAGGCCTGCAGAGTGTCTAGTTTTGAAGATACAGACTCTGCTAAGCAAAAGTGAACAGGGCCAAACTGGGCTTATTTCGCTGTGAAAGTGACATTTAGGCACGGAGTTGGAAAACCTTGTCTGAACCCCTCCATCCTTCCTGTAGCGGCTCAGACTCTGCTTCTCTGCCCCCAGCCAAGCTTATAGGCCTGCAGAGTGTCTAGTTTTGAAGATACAGACTCTGCTAAGCAAAAGTGAACAGGGCCAAACTGGGCTTATTTCGCTGTGAAAGTGACATTTAGGCACGGAGTTGGAAAACCTTGTCTGAACCCCTCCATCCTTCCTGTAGCTGCTCAGACTCTGCTTCTCTGCCCCCAGCCAAGCTTATAGGCCTGCAGAGTGTCTAGTTTTGAAGATACAGACTCTGCTAAGCAAAAGTGAACAGGGCCAAACTGGGCTTATTTCGCTGTGAAATTTCGATGTCACTTTCACAGCGAAATAAGCCCAGTTTGGCCCTGTTCACTTTTGCTTAGCAGAGTCTGTATCTTCAAAACTAGACACTCTGCAGGCCTATAAGCTTGGCTGGGGGCAGAGAAGCAGAGTCTGAGCAGCTACAGGAAGGATGGAGGGGTTCAGACAAGGTTTTCCAACTCCGTGCCTAAATGTCACTTTCACAGCGAAATAAGCCCAGTTTGGCCCTGTTCACTTTTGCTTAGCAGAGTCTGTATCTTCAAAACTAGACACTCTGCAGGCCTATAAGCTTGGCTGGGGGCAGAGAAGCAGAGTCTGAGCAGCTACAGGAAGGATGGAGGGGTTCAGACAAGGTTTTCCAACTCCGTGCCTAAATGTCACTTTCACAGCGAAATAAGCCCAGTTTGGCCCTGTTCACTTTTGCTTAGCAGAGTCTGTATCTTCAAAACTAGACACTCTGCAGGCCTATAAGCTTGGCTGGGGGCAGAGAAGCAGAGTCTGAGCAGCTACAGGAAGGATGGAGGGGTTCAGACAAGGTTTTCCAACTCCGTGCCTAAATGTCACTTTCACAGCGAAATAAGCCCAGTTTGGCCCTGTTCACTTTTGCTTAGCAGAGTCTGTATCTTCAAAACTAGACACTCTGCAGGCCTATAAGCTTGGCTGGGGGCAGAGAAGCAGAGTCTGAGCAGCTACAGGAAGGATGGAGGGGTTCAGACAAGGTTTTCCAACTCCGTGCCTAAATGTCACTTTCACAGCGAAATAAGCCCAGTTTGGCCCTGTTCACTTTTGCTTAGCAGAGTCTGTATCTTCAAAACTAGACACTCTGCAGGCCTATAAGCTTGGCTGGGGGCAGAGAAGCAGAGTCTGAGCAGCTACAGGAAGGATGGAGGGGTTCAGACAAGGTTTTCCAACTCCGTGCCTAAATGTCACTTTCACAGCGAAATAAGCCCAGTTTGGCCCTGTTCACTTTTGCTTAGCAGAGTCTGTATCTTCAAAACTAGACACTCTGCAGGCCTATAAGCTTGGCTGGGGGCAGAGAAGCAGAGTCTGAGCAGCTACAGGAAGGATGGAGGGGTTCAGACAAGGTTTTCCAACTCCGTGCCTAAATGTCACTTTCACAGCGAAATAAGCCCAGTTTGGCCCTGTTCACTTTTGCTTAGCAGAGTCTGTATCTTCAAAACTAGACACTCTGCAGGCCTATAAGCTTGGCTGGGGGCAGAGAAGCAGAGTCTGAGCAGCTACAGGAAGGATGGAGGGGTTCAGACAAGGTTTTCCAACTCCGTGCCTAAATGTCACTTTCACAGCGAAATAAGCCCAGTTTGGCCCTGTTCACTTTTGCTTAGCAGAGTCTGTATCTTCAAAACTAGACACTCTGCAGGCCTATAAGCTTGGCTGGGGGCAGAGAAGCAGAGTCTGAGCAGCTACAGGAAGGATGGAGGGGTTCAGACAAGGTTTTCCAACTCCGTGCCTAAATGTCACTTTCACAGCGAAATAAGCCCAGTTTGGCCCTGTTCACTTTTGCTTAGCAGAGTCTGTATCTTCAAAACTAGACACTCTGCAGGCCTATAAGCTTGGCTGGGGGCAGAGAAGCAGAGTCTGAGCAGCTACAGGAAGGATGGAGGGGTTCAGACAAGGTTTTCCAACTCCGTGCCTAAATGTCACTTTCACAGCGAAATAAGCCCAGTTTGGCCCTGTTCACTTTTGCTTAGCAGAGTCTGTATCTTCAAAACTAGACACTCTGCAGGCCTATAAGCTTGGCTGGGGGCAGAGAAGCAGAGTCTGAGCAGCTACAGGAAGGATGGAGGGGTTCAGACAAGGTTTTCCAACTCCGTGCCTAAATGTCACTTTCACAGCGAAATAAGCCCAGTTTGGCCCTGTTCACTTTTGCTTAGCAGAGTCTGTATCTTCAAAACTAGACACTCTGCAGGCCTATAAGCTTGGCTGGGGGCAGAGAAGCAGAGTCTGAGCAGCTACAGGAAGGATGGAGGGGTTCAGACAAGGTTTTCCAACTCCGTGCCTAAATGTCACTTTCACAGCGAAATAAGCCCAGTTTGGCCCTGTTCACTTTTGCTTAGCAGAGTCTGTATCTTCAAAACTAGACACTCTGCAGGCCTATAAGCTTGGCTGGGGGCAGAGAAGCAGAGTCTGAGCAGCTACAGGAAGGATGGAGGGGTTCAGACAAGGTTTTCCAACTCCGTGCCTAAATGTCACTTTCACAGCGAAATAAGCCCAGTTTGGCCCTGTTCACTTTTGCTTAGCAGAGTCTGTATCTTCAAAACTAGACACTCTGCAGGCCTATAAGCTTGGCTGGGGGCAGAGAAGCAGAGTCTGAGCAGCTACAGGAAGGATGGAGGGGTTCAGACAAGGTTTTCCAACTCCGTGCCTAAATGTCACTTTCACAGCGAAATAAGCCCAGTTTGGCCCTGTTCACTTTTGCTTAGCAGAGTCTGTATCTTCAAAACTAGACACTCTGCAGGCCTATAAGCTTGGCTGGGGGCAGAGAAGCAGAGTCTGAGCAGCTACAGGAAGGATGGAGGGGTTCAGACAAGGTTTTCCAACTCCGTGCCTAAATGTCACTTTCACAGCGAAATAAGCCCAGTTTGGCCCTGTTCACTTTTGCTTAGCAGAGTCTGTATCTTCAAAACTAGACACTCTGCAGGCCTATAAGCTTGGCTGGGGGCAGAGAAGCAGAGTCTGAGCAGCTACAGGAAGGATGGAGGGGTTCAGACAAGGTTTTCCAAGTCCGTGCCTAAATGTCACTTTCACAGCGAAATAAGCCCAGTTTGGCCCTGTTCACTTTTGCTTAGCAGAGTCTGTATCTTCAAAACTAGACACTCTGCAGGCCTATATCAGCCCAATATCAATATCAGCCCAATATCAATATCAGCCCAATATCAGCATCAGCCCAATATCAGCATCAGCCCAATATCAGCATCAGCCCAATATCAGCATCAGCCCAATATCAGCATCAGCCCAATATCAGCATCAGCCCAATATCAGCATCAGCCCAATATCAGCATCAGCCCAATATCAGCATCAGCCCAATATCAGCATCAGCCCAATATCAGCATCAGCCCAATATCAGCATCAGCCCAATATCAGCATCAGCCCAATATCAGCATCAGCCCAATATCAGCATCAGCCCAATATCAGCATCAGCCCAATATCAGCATCAGCCCAATATCAGCATCAGCCCAATATCAGCATCAGCCCAATATCAGCATCAGCCCAATATCAGCATCAGCCCAATATCAGCATCAGCCCAATATCAGCATCAGCCCAATATCAGCATCAGCCCAATATCAGCATCAGCCCAATATCAGCATCAGCCCAATATCAGCATCAGCCCAATATCAGCATCAGCCCAATATCAGCATCAGCCCAATATCAGCATCAGCCCAATATCAGCATCAGCCCAATATCAGCATCAGCCCAATATCAGCATCAGCCCAATATCAGCATCAGCCCAATATCAGCATCAGCCCAATATCAGCATCAGCCCAATATCAGCATCAGCCCAATATCAGCATCAGCCCAATATCAGCATCAGCCCAATATCAGCATCAGCCCAATATCAGCATCAGCCCAATATCAGCATCAGCCCAATATCAGCATCAGCCCAATATCAGCATCAGCCCAATATCAGCATCAGCCCAATATCAGCATCAGCCCAATATCAGCATCAGCCCAATATCAGCATCAGCCCAATATCAGCATCAGCCCAATATCAGCATCAGCCCAATATCAGCATCAGCCCAATATCAGCATCAGCCCAATATCAGCATCAGCCCAATATCAGCATCAGCCCAATATCAGCATCAGCCCAATATCAGCATCAGCCCAATATCAGCATCAGCCCAATATCAGCATCAGCCCAATATCAGCATCAGCCCAATATCAGCATCAGCCCAATATCAGCATCAGCCCAATATCAGCATCAGCCCAATATCAGCATCAGCCCAATATCAGCATCAGCCCAATATCAGCATCAGCCCAATATCAGCATCAGCCCAATATCAGCATCAGCCCAATATCAGCATCAGCCCAATATCAGCATCAGCCCAATATCAGCATCAGCCCAATATCAGCATCAGCCCAATATCAGCATCAGCCCAATATCAGCATCAGCCCAATATCAGCATCAGCCCAATATCAGCATCAGCCCAATATCAGCATCAGCCCAATATCAGCATCAGCCCAATATCAGCATCAGCCCAATATCAGCATCAGCCCAATATCAGCATCAGCTGATATTATATCATATTGGGCTGCTTCTCTGCCCCCAGCCAAGCTTATAGGCCTGCAGAGTGTCTAGGGCTGATGCTGATATTGGGCTGATGCTGATATTGGGCTGATGCTGATATTGGGCTGATGCTGATATTGGGCTGATGCTGATATTGGGCTGATGCTGATATTGGGCTGATGCTGATATTGGGCTGATGCTGATATTGGGCTGATGCTGATATTGGGCTGATGCTGATATTGGGCTGATGCTGATATTGGGCTGATGCTGATATTGGGCTGATGCTGATATTGGGCTGATGCTGATATTGGGCTGATGCTGATATTGGGCTGATGCTGATATTGGGCTGATGCTGATATTGGGCTGATGCTGATATTGGGCTGATGCTGATATTGGGCTGATGCTGATATTGGGCTGATGCTGATATTGGGCTGATGCTGATATTGGGCTGATGCTGATATTGGGCTGATGCTGATATTGGGCTGATGCTGATATTGGGCTGATGCTGATATTGGGCTGATGCTGATATTGGGCTGATGCTGATATTGGGCTGATGCTGATATTGGGCTGATGCTGATATTGGGCTGATGCTGATATTGGGCTGATGCTGATATTGGGCTGATGCTGATATTGGGCTGATGCTGATATTGGGCTGATGCTGATATTGGGCTGATGCTGATATTGGGCTGATGCTGATATTGGGCTGATGCTGATATTGGGCTGATGCTGATATTGGGCTGATGCTGATATTGGGCTGATGCTGATATTGGGCTGATGCTGATATTGGGCTGATGCTGATATTGGGCTGATGCTGATATTGGGCTGATGCTGATATTGGGCTGATGCTGATATTGGGCTGATGCTGATATTGGGCTGATGCTGATATTGGGCTGATGCTGATATTGGGCTGATGCTGATATTGGGCTGATGCTGATATTGGGCTGATGCTGATATTGGGCTGATGCTGATATTGGGCTGATGCTGATATTGGGCTGATGCTGATATTGGGCTGATGCTGATATTGGAAACCTTGTCTGAACCCCTCCATCCTTCCTGTAGCTGCTCAGACTCTGCTTCTCTGCCCCCAGCCAAGCTTATAGGCCTGCAGAGTGTCTAGTTTTGAAGATACAGACTCTGCTAAGCAAAAGTGAACAGGGCCAAACTGGGCTTATTTCGCTGTGAAAGTGACATTTAGGCACGGAGTTGGAAAACCTTGTCTGAACCCCTCCATCCTTCCTGTAGCTGCTCAGACTCTGCTTCTCTGCCCCCAGCCAAGCTTATAGGCCTGCAGAGTGTCTAGTTTTGAAGATACAGACTCTGCTAAGCAAAAGTGAACAGGGCCAAACTGGGCTTATTTCGCTGTGAAAGTGACATTTAGGCACGGAGTTGGAAAACCTTGTCTGAACCCCTCCATCCTTCCTGTAGCTGCTCAGACTCTGCTTCTCTGCCCCCAGCCAAGCTTATAGGCCTGCAGAGTGTCTAGTTTTGAAGATACAGACTCTGCTAAGCAAAAGTGAACAGGGCCAAACTGGGCTTATTTCGCTGTGAAAGTGACATTTAGGCACGGAGTTGGAAAACCTTGTCTGAACCCCTCCATCCTTCCTGTAGCTGCTCAGACTCTGCTTCTCTGCCCCCAGCCAAGCTTATAGGCCTGCAGAGTGTCTAGTTTTGAAGATACAGACTCTGCTAAGCAAAAGTGAACAGGGCCAAACTGGGCTTATTTCGCTGTGAAAGTGACATTTAGGCACGGAGTTGGAAAACCTTGTCTGAACCCCTCCATCCTTCCTGTAGCTGCTCAGACTCTGCTTCTCTGCCCCCAGCCAAGCTTATAGGCCTGCAGAGTGTCTAGTTTTGAAGATACAGACTCTGCTAAGCAAAAGTGAACAGGGCCAAACTGGGCTTATTTCGCTGTGAAAGTGACATTTAGGCACGGAGTTGGAAAACCTTGTCTGAACCCCTCCATCCTTCCTGTAGCTGCTCAGACTCTGCTTCTCTGCCCCCAGCCAAGCTTATAGGCCTGCAGAGTGTCTAGTTTTGAAGATACAGACTCTGCTAAGCAAAAGTGAACAGGGCCAAACTGGGCTTATTTCGCTGTGAAAGTGACATTTAGGCACGGAGTTGGAAAACCTTGTCTGAACCCCTCCATCCTTCCTGTAGCTGCTCAGACTCTGCTTCTCTGCCCCCAGCCAAGCTTATAGGCCTGCAGAGTGTCTAGTTTTGAAGATACAGACTCTGCTAAGCAAAAGTGAACAGGGCCAAACTGGGCTTATTTCGCTGTGAAAGTGACATTTAGGCACGGAGTTGGAAAACCTTGTCTGAACCCCTCCATCCTTCCTGTAGCTGCTCAGACTCTGCTTCTCTGCCCCCAGCCAAGCTTATAGGCCTGCAGAGTGTCTAGTTTTGAAGATACAGACTCTGCTAAGCAAAAGTGAACAGGGCCAAACTGGGCTTATTTCGCTGTGAAAGTGACATTTAGGCACGGAGTTGGAAAACCTTGTCTGAACCCCTCCATCCTTCCTGTAGCTGCTCAGACTCTGCTTCTCTGCCCCCAGCCAAGCTTATAGGCCTGCAGAGTGTCTAGTTTTGAAGATACAGACTCTGCTAAGCAAAAGTGAACAGGGCCAAACTGGGCTTATTTCGCTGTGAAAGTGACATTTAGGCACGGAGTTGGAAAACCTTGTCTGAACCCCTCCATCCTTCCTGTAGCTGCTCAGACTCTGCTTCTCTGCCCCCAGCCAAGCTTATAGGCCTGCAGAGTGTCTAGTTTTGAAGATACAGACTCTGCTAAGCAAAAGTGAACAGGGCCAAACTGGGCTTATTTCGCTGTGAAATTTCGATGTCACTTTCACAGCGAAATAAGCCCAGTTTGGCCCTGTTCACTTTTGCTTAGCAGAGTCTGTATCTTCAAAACTAGACACTCTGCAGGCCTATAAGCTTGGCTGGGGGCAGAGAAGCAGAGTCTGAGCAGCTACAGGAAGGATGGAGGGGTTCAGACAAGGTTTTCCAACTCCGTGCCTAAATGTCACTTTCACAGCGAAATAAGCCCAGTTTGGCCCTGTTCACTTTTGCTTAGCAGAGTCTGTATCTTCAAAACTAGACACTCTGCAGGCCTATAAGCTTGGCTGGGGGCAGAGAAGCAGAGTCTGAGCAGCTACAGGAAGGATGGAGGGGTTCAGACAAGGTTTTCCAACTCCGTGCCTAAATGTCACTTTCACAGCGAAATAAGCCCAGTTTGGCCCTGTTCACTTTTGCTTAGCAGAGTCTGTATCTTCAAAACTAGACACTCTGCAGGCCTATAAGCTTGGCTGGGGGCAGAGAAGCAGAGTCTGAGCAGCTACAGGAAGGATGGAGGGGTTCAGACAAGGTTTTCCAACTCCGTGCCTAAATGTCACTTTCACAGCGAAATAAGCCCAGTTTGGCCCTGTTCACTTTTGCTTAGCAGAGTCTGTATCTTCAAAACTAGACACTCTGCAGGCCTATAAGCTTGGCTGGGGGCAGAGAAGCAGAGTCTGAGCAGCTACAGGAAGGATGGAGGGGTTCAGACAAGGTTTTCCAACTCCGTGCCTAAATGTCACTTTCACAGCGAAATAAGCCCAGTTTGGCCCTGTTCACTTTTGCTTAGCAGAGTCTGTATCTTCAAAACTAGACACTCTGCAGGCCTATAAGCTTGGCTGGGGGCAGAGAAGCAGAGTCTGAGCAGCTACAGGAAGGATGGAGGGGTTCAGACAAGGTTTTCCAACTCCGTGCCTAAATGTCACTTTCACAGCGAAATAAGCCCAGTTTGGCCCTGTTCACTTTTGCTTAGCAGAGTCTGTATCTTCAAAACTAGACACTCTGCAGGCCTATAAGCTTGGCTGGGGGCAGAGAAGCAGAGTCTGAGCAGCTACAGGAAGGATGGAGGGGTTCAGACAAGGTTTTCCAACTCCGTGCCTAAATGTCACTTTCACAGCGAAATAAGCCCAGTTTGGCCCTGTTCACTTTTGCTTAGCAGAGTCTGTATCTTCAAAACTAGACACTCTGCAGGCCTATAAGCTTGGCTGGGGGCAGAGAAGCAGAGTCTGAGCAGCTACAGGAAGGATGGAGGGGTTCAGACAAGGTTTTCCAACTCCGTGCCTAAATGTCACTTTCACAGCGAAATAAGCCCAGTTTGGCCCTGTTCACTTTTGCTTAGCAGAGTCTGTATCTTCAAAACTAGACACTCTGCAGGCCTATAAGCTTGGCTGGGGGCAGAGAAGCAGAGTCTGAGCAGCTACAGGAAGGATGGAGGGGTTCAGACAAGGTTTTCCAACTCCGTGCCTAAATGTCACTTTCACAGCGAAATAAGCCCAGTTTGGCCCTGTTCACTTTTGCTTAGCAGAGTCTGTATCTTCAAAACTAGACACTCTGCAGGCCTATAAGCTTGGCTGGGGGCAGAGAAGCAGAGTCTGAGCAGCTACAGGAAGGATGGAGGGGTTCAGACAAGGTTTTCCAACTCCGTGCCTAAATGTCACTTTCACAGCGAAATAAGCCCAGTTTGGCCCTGTTCACTTTTGCTTAGCAGAGTCTGTATCTTCAAAACTAGACACTCTGCAGGCCTATAAGCTTGGCTGGGGGCAGAGAAGCAGAGTCTGAGCAGCTACAGGAAGGATGGAGGGGTTCAGACAAGGTTTTCCAACTCCGTGCCTAAATGTCACTTTCACAGCGAAATAAGCCCAGTTTGGCCCTGTTCACTTTTGCTTAGCAGAGTCTGTATCTTCAAAACTAGACACTCTGCAGGCCTATAAGCTTGGCTGGGGGCAGAGAAGCAGAGTCTGAGCAGCTACAGGAAGGATGGAGGGGTTCAGACAAGGTTTTCCAACTCCGTGCCTAAATGTCACTTTCACAGCGAAATAAGCCCAGTTTGGCCCTGTTCACTTTTGCTTAGCAGAGTCTGTATCTTCAAAACTAGACACTCTGCAGGCCTATAAGCTTGGCTGGGGGCAGAGAAGCAGAGTCTGAGCAGCTACAGGAAGGATGGAGGGGTTCAGACAAGGTTTTCCAACTCCGTGCCTAAATGTCACTTTCACAGCGAAATAAGCCCAGTTTGGCCCTGTTCACTTTTGCTTAGCAGAGTCTGTATCTTCAAAACTAGACACTCTGCAGGCCTATAAGCTTGGCTGGGGGCAGAGAAGCAGAGTCTGAGCAGCTACAGGAAGGATGGAGGGGTTCAGACAAGGTTTTCCAAGTCCGTGCCTAAATGTCACTTTCACAGCGAAATAAGCCCAGTTTGGCCCTGTTCACTTTTGCTTAGCAGAGTCTGTATCTTCAAAACTAGACACTCTGCAGGCCTATATCAGCCCAATATCAATATCAGCCCAATATCAATATCAGCCCAATATCAGCATCAGCCCAATATCAGCATCAGCCCAATATCAGCATCAGCCCAATATCAGCATCAGCCCAATATCAGCATCAGCCCAATATCAGCATCAGCCCAATATCAGCATCAGCCCAATATCAGCATCAGCCCAATATCAGCATCAGCCCAATATCAGCATCAGCCCAATATCAGCATCAGCCCAATATCAGCATCAGCCCAATATCAGCATCAGCCCAATATCAGCATCAGCCCAATATCAGCATCAGCCCAATATCAGCATCAGCCCAATATCAGCATCAGCCCAATATCAGCATCAGCCCAATATCAGCATCAGCCCAATATCAGCATCAGCCCAATATCAGCATCAGCCCAATATCAGCATCAGCCCAATATCAGCATCAGCCCAATATCAGCATCAGCCCAATATCAGCATCAGCCCAATATCAGCATCAGCCCAATATCAGCATCAGCCCAATATCAGCATCAGCCCAATATCAGCATCAGCCCAATATCAGCATCAGCCCAATATCAGCATCAGCCCAATATCAGCATCAGCTGATATTATATCATATTGGGCTGCTTCTCTGCCCCCAGCCAAGCTTATAGGCCTGCAGAGTGTCTAGGGCTGATGCTGATATTGGGCTGATGCTGATATTGGGCTGATGCTGATATTGGGCTGATGCTGATATTGGGCTGATGCTGATATTGGGCTGATGCTGATATTGGGCTGATGCTGATATTGGGCTGATGCTGATATTGGGCTGATGCTGATATTGGGCTGATGCTGATATTGGGCTGATGCTGATATTGGGCTGATGCTGATATTGGGCTGATGCTGATATTGGGCTGATGCTGATATTGGGCTGATGCTGATATTGGGCTGATGCTGATATTGGGCTGATGCTGATATTGGGCTGATGCTGATATTGGGCTGATGCTGATATTGGGCTGATGCTGATATTGGGCTGATGCTGATATTGGGCTGATGCTGATATTGGGCTGATGCTGATATTGGGCTGATGCTGATATTGGGCTGATGCTGATATTGGGCTGATGCTGATATTGGGCTGATGCTGATATTGGGCTGATGCTGATATTGGGCTGATGCTGATATTGGGCTGATGCTGATATTGGGCTGATGCTGATATTGGGCTGATGCTGATATTGGGCTGATGCTGATATTGGGCTGATGCTGATATTGGGCTGATGCTGATATTGGGCTGATGCTGATATTGGGCTGATGCTGATATTGGGCTGATGCTGATATTGGGCTGATGCTGATATTGGGCTGATGCTGATATTGGGCTGATGCTGATATTGGGCTGATGCTGATATTGGGCTGATGCTGATATTGGGCTGATGCTGATATTGGGCTGATGCTGATATTGGGCTGATGCTGATATTGGGCTGATGCTGATATTGGGCTGATGCTGATATTGGGCTGATGCTGATATTGGGCTGATGCTGATATTGGGCTGATGCTGATATTGGGCTGATGCTGATATTGGGCTGATGCTGATATTGGGCTGATGCTGATATTGGGCTGATGCTGATATTGGGCTGATGCTGATATTGGGCTGATGCTGATATTGGGCTGATGCTGATATTGGGCTGATGCTGATATTGGGCTGATGCTGATATTGGGCTGATGCTGATATTGGGCTGATGCTGATATTGGGCTGATGCTGATATTGGGCTGATGCTGATATTGGGCTGATATTGATATTGGGCTGATATTGATATTGGGCTGATATAGGCCTGCAGAGTGTCTAGTTTTGAAGATACAGACTCTGCTAAGCAAAAGTGAACAGGGCCAAACTGGGCTTATTTCGCTGTGAAAGTGACATTTAGGCACGGACTTGGAAAACCTTGTCTGAACCCCTCCATCCTTCCTGTAGCTGCTCAGACTCTGCTTCTCTGCCCCCAGCCAAGCTTATAGGCCTGCAGAGTGTCTAGTTTTGAAGATACAGACTCTGCTAAGCAAAAGTGAACAGGGCCAAACTGGGCTTATTTCGCTGTGAAAGTGACATTTAGGCACGGAGTTGGAAAACCTTGTCTGAACCCCTCCATCCTTCCTGTAGCTGCTCAGACTCTGCTTCTCTGCCCCCAGCCAAGCTTATAGGCCTGCAGAGTGTCTAGTTTTGAAGATACAGACTCTGCTAAGCAAAAGTGAACAGGGCCAAACTGGGCTTATTTCGCTGTGAAAGTGACATTTAGGCACGGAGTTGGAAAACCTTGTCTGAACCCCTCCATCCTTCCTGTAGCTGCTCAGACTCTGCTTCTCTGCCCCCAGCCAAGCTTATAGGCCTGCAGAGTGTCTAGTTTTGAAGATACAGACTCTGCTAAGCAAAAGTGAACAGGGCCAAACTGGGCTTATTTCGCTGTGAAAGTGACATTTAGGCACGGAGTTGGAAAACCTTGTCTGAACCCCTCCATCCTTCCTGTAGCTGCTCAGACTCTGCTTCTCTGCCCCCAGCCAAGCTTATAGGCCTGCAGAGTGTCTAGTTTTGAAGATACAGACTCTGCTAAGCAAAAGTGAACAGGGCCAAACTGGGCTTATTTCGCTGTGAAAGTGACATTTAGGCACGGAGTTGGAAAACCTTGTCTGAACCCCTCCATCCTTCCTGTAGCTGCTCAGACTCTGCTTCTCTGCCCCCAGCCAAGCTTATAGGCCTGCAGAGTGTCTAGTTTTGAAGATACAGACTCTGCTAAGCAAAAGTGAACAGGGCCAAACTGGGCTTATTTCGCTGTGAAAGTGACATTTAGGCACGGAGTTGGAAAACCTTGTCTGAACCCCTCCATCCTTCCTGTAGCTGCTCAGACTCTGCTTCTCTGCCCCCAGCCAAGCTTATAGGCCTGCAGAGTGTCTAGTTTTGAAGATACAGACTCTGCTAAGCAAAAGTGAACAGGGCCAAACTGGGCTTATTTCGCTGTGAAAGTGACATTTAGGCACGGAGTTGGAAAACCTTGTCTGAACCCCTCCAAGTAGTCTATATATACTGCTGCACCATACACCATGTGGCCACTGGGGGCGCTAGTGAGTAATTTATGTTAATTTATATTAATTTATTCATAAATATAATTAGCATAAAACCATAACTCATAAACCCATAACTCATAAAATCATAAATATAATTAGCATAATAATAATTATAAAATTCCACGCATTCCCTAAATTCCATGCATACCTTAATGTTTATGTTGTGATGTATGCCATGCTTTTTGTTATTGCTTATTATAAATCGCTCTGGATTAAGAGCTTAAGTGTTTTTTACATTAAGTGCTTAAATCTCCCATCTCTCCCTTTCTCTATGTCCCATTCATGTCACAGCCTGTGACCCCCCTCATGTGGGTCTGTCCCACAGATCAGACAGACATGCCGGCTCCCAGGTGTGAATATGACAATAGAAAGTTTAGATGAACCTCTGGGGGAGTGGGGGTGGGGGATCCCTTATCTTTTAGAAGTGCCAGGTGGCAGTTGTAACCGGGGGTGGGGGGCCATTCTCTTTGAAGTGCCAGCTGGCAGTTGTAAACCCCCCCTCCTCAAAACATTGATGTTGTGTTAATGTGTTAATTAGATGTAGTTAAAACCGGGGGTGGGGGGTCCCTTATCTTTTTGATGTGCCAGGTGCAGTTGTAAACCCCTCCCCCCTCATTAGAGGGGGGTGGGGGTCCCCTTCTCTTTGAAAGTGACAGTTGACAGGTGACAGGTACCAGGTGACAGGTGACAGGTGACAGATGACAGCAGCTGACAGCTGACAGGAAAACACACAGCTTGTGTGTTGGTTTAGCCCTAAAATATGCAATTTCCAGGTGCATATATACGGTGGAGTATTGGGTGTACAGTAGGTGTACACTATTGAGTATAGGTATGGAAAAATACAAGTATGAATAAATTACTTAAAAAAAGCTTAAAGTTAAAAAAAGTTACAAAACAAGTTAAAAGTTAAAAAACTTAAACAAATAAAGAAAAGGAGAAAAATGAAAAATCATGAACTTTTAGTGTAAATGTGGTTTCTCAATTGTACTGCCTATGTATGTGTGAACTCGTAGTGAAGAAAACTTGAACTAGCTTGGGTGTTGTAGATGCCGCAAATATGTTCGAAAAGGTTTGCACAATGGTTAGTTAGAGGGGGTGGTCTACTGTGTGGGTGGGGTGTGTATGGGGGTTGGTCTAATATGTGTAGGTGTAGTCTAGTGTAAATGTGGTGTATAGCTGGTACTGCAGGTTTAAACATCAGGTTGGTCTGCTGTCTAGCTTTTCTTTTTTGTCTAACAGATTTGCCCATTTTATGGTGTAATTCCATTTTTGACCCATAGACTATGGATCTAATAATGTAGGTGTAATTCCTCATACAGCCACTACAGACCTGTAGGGGGTTTCAGCCTCCTAGTGCAATTCATCTATTTATTTTTCGGCCCAGTGGTTCAGAGGACACCCCTCATCCAGGGGCCCTACAAGGGGGTGTAATACCAGTTTTGGCCCATAGACTATGGATTTGAGCATCTCATCGGTGTAATACCGGTTAACACCACTACACCCCAATGCATTGAGGTTTCAAGCCCTCTAGGGGAGTGGATCTCAGTTCACTTCATTTTTGGTCCATCACAAAGGGTGTAATATCAGGTTTGCCCCATAGGCTGTGAATTTAAGTAATGTAGGTGTAATTCAGATCTACCCCATAGGCTCAATACATACATGAAGGGGGTTATACTTAGCTTGAATATTGACCGGTGTAAATCTAGCCTGTGTAGCCTATCTGTGAACAATTACACAACATACAGAATAGTATGAGAGCCATAGGTGTTTACGATTATTTGTACGCAGTAACTGGCAGTTTTTACAGTATTACATGGATCCAATATTCTCTGCTATTATTTGGTATCCTTCAGATATGATGAGGCTCTTACATGTAACATATCTGTCCTCTCTAATTATATTACAATATGGTTATGTTATGCTCATAGGGAACAGTGGTTCGAGCAGTAATTATTGTCTGAAGACATTGTATGATCAGGTTATTAACCAAACATTACAGGTAGTACATCATAACCCCATATGGTCTAGTGGTTTAGGATGCTTGGAGTATAGCCATGAGACCAAAGTTCGACTCTTTGTGTGGGAAATATAAGTATATGTTTTCAATTATAGTGAAAGTTAATGATACCCCATAATGGTCAATATCTATAGAGATGATTACACTGCAATACCACTTATGACCTGATGTGATTTCAGCCCCCATAGTGCAGTGGTTTTCAAACAGTAGGCCGGGGGCCACCGGGGGGTCCTTGAGTGGGTGGGTGAGGTGATCCCCTGCAGCTAAATCATGGAGAGGTGGTAACCAAATGGACTTGAGAGTTGTAAAAGGAAAATCAAATGGTACCACAAAAGTTCAAATATTGCAAAGTTATTCTGTCATTTTTGTAGTTACGGCGTTTGTAGAAATGTTTGGAATAACGATCATGATATTTTTAAAATAAGCCCACCGTTATGATCCATGGCTATATCACTCCTCAAGCTTTACATCTAGACAGTTTCTTCAATGGGTAATATTCATCACATGACATCAATGATTGTGTTATAGGCAGTGTTGGAACTAGCGCCCAAGTACATTAAGCCTACATACTTTACATAACGAAACTACTTTTTTCTATAACTTGTAATGCGACTCTTATAGTTATCTCTTATAGCTACTGTGTTCTCAATGTGTGAGTTAGTAGTTACCCATATTGCGTAATCTAATCCAAAGGAAGCGTCTCCTTCTCCTGCCAGTGCGGAGTCTGTCATGCAAACTGCCATGGTGCGCTGAGTGCACCCCAGAGTGGAACACATTACACATGAGAAAGAAAAAGTGGCTTCCACAGGGCATAACGTCATATAATCAACAGAATAATAATTACTTACTTAGGCCTGTCTGTGCATGGGGGCAGGGTATCAGTATTATATCGATATCATTAGACTGGATATTGTCTGTGATTTTGGATATTGTACTATTGGCATAAGTGTTAAGAGTAGAGCTTAAAACACACCACAACTGGACAAGTGACATTAGGGAATATGTTTTCTTTGAACAACATTGGTTATAGGTAACTTGAATATTAACAGCTGTAAATACAGCTGACTGTATCGGTGAACAGGTCCAGACTTACAGTATAGCATGAAGATCAGTTATACAATGCAGCCTGACTATTTTCACCTAGCTATAACATTTTCCCTCCCCATACATGATAAAATCACCCGCGTGCAACTGTGCACATAGATAGATGGAATCCCTCACTTTCATACTTAGCCCATAAGCACTCCACTCCCCCTTAGCCCATAGCACTTGACGTAGCACATAACCGAGCCTCAATGATCTTACAGGCATATTCAAAAGGCATAACTTATGTAATTTAGATAGTATTATATGTAAACATAGCACACTATAGTGTATGCATGTAGTTTCAAGATATTACACTATGTAGAAGGGAGTTCCACCCTTCCCTCTAGCCTATGGTCAGTCTGGTCAGTCTGGTGTATCTCAGAAGCAGGACCGGTTACATGCAGAACATTGTCACTTTTTACTTGCACCCTGTTATTAAACTAAGGGCTTAAATTGTCTGAGCTGCTCAGTGCCTTCTTTTTCATAGATATTACACGGTTAGACTGAGGTTATTGACTAGCGTATTATTCTTGGCAACCTTTTAGGTATTTGATGTATTAAGTGATGTACGTGATGTATTATGTGATGTTCTTGCTCGCTGTAAATTGCTCTGGATTCAGAACATCGGTTAAATAAATGCCTAAACTGTAAAATTGTGAACTACATAGCGATGCTATTACAGCAACACGAGAATTACACAAAATCAAAGGCTACACAAAAAACAAAACAAAACTTGACAAAACAAGCACAAACCATAAAAACACAAGATGTACATTAAACAAAAAAAAAAATATGACAACATATACGTAACACAAACAACAAAATAAGAAACAAAACACATTATGAAAAAAGAAAACATGGATACAAAAACAGAACACAAAACAAAACTTAACAAACAAATCACAAAAACACAAGACATACATTAAACAAACATTATGACAACATGAAGCACAGAATTCAAAACTCAACGCAACACAACAAAATAATACAAGACATACCTTAAACAAAAAATTATGCAAACATGAAACATACATAATTCAAAAACACAACACAAGCTTTTGCTCATTATCACAAAACAGTATAAATCAAAAGTAAGCACAAATATCAAAAGTGTTCAAATGTACATGTATGGAGGTTAGATTTGACGGAGGGGCACTATAGTGCAGCCTCCAACTTTTCAGCCTAGCCTAGAGGTGGAAAACTGTTTCATGTTTTACATGAACATATAGGTTACATCGATATGATATACATGCTTACTTTAAACATGTACTAGCTTGTATAATCTTGTAAACCCCAAAATATCGAAAATATATCGGTGGTGTAGTTTGCCTTGAGAAATGAACATTCACCTCTGCTGAAGTAAACATGCTGATTCAACAGTGTGTCACCAGGTATAAAACTCGAAAGGACTAGCTTACATGTTAGACATCTGTGCTGGTCATCCACACCAATATGAATCATGTTAGCAGGGTCCCCTAGCCATGCAAATTTAGATTTAGATTTTAACCCATAATTAATGTTTGATTTGATTCTGGGGACATTGGTTGTTGGAGGTAGTCCACACAATACGGAATCATGGGCATACGTAGAATTGTCATCATGTGCAATATTACGGCATCCGTCAGTATAGTTCATCCAATTAATTCAGTCTGCCATAGATCCATCAAAATATGGATCTATACCAGTGGGTACATATTGTCTATGTTTATAAATTATTCTGTCAAAAATTGTGGGTCGTCCATTTTCGGGGTTTAAGTGGAATGGTGTTTCATCTTCATTAGAGGTGTAATACGGATTTGCATTAAAAGTAGAAAATGGGTTTCTTGTTGTTGTTTTGCCAGAATCCGGTTCTAGTAGACATGACCGTCTGTTATCCATACCCTAAGGTTAGGGTTATCCGTGGTTGCCAGGAACGTTTGTGATGGTTGCATGGGATGCAATGAGTTATTTTGTAGGATCTCTGTGAGTATCTGTGACGGATACACTTTGCTTACACTATAACACACTAATGTATGTGGATACTAGGTACCTCCTAGGTACTAGGTTCCGAGGGGTGGGTCATTCAATTTCAATTAAATTTCAATGGATCCACATGAACCAGTAATAGTGACAGTGGTTCAAAACAGTATTCTCCCATACCATTTCAATTTCTGTAAGACTGGTTATAAGTCATTTTAGAAAATGTCTGTAAACCCCCAACTACTGTATAGTGATGGATTGAATATTAATTTAATACATTCTGGTATTCTGAATTCTCCTAGAGTCTGATACACTACCAGCCACAACACAAACATTAAGGTATGAAATTATTATATATTTTACCATGTGAGAAACTAACTCTACATTTTAGTAGTTTAGTAGTTTAGTTCTAATAATATAGCATACCGTCTCTATAGCCTGATAGACTACCATATATTGCTATGTCTAAAGAAATCTGAGATGAAATAATATTTTGTCTATACTCTATGTATACTATATCTATTTACTAAAACGCCCCCCATCAAATGGAGCTTACCCCCTAACCATGTCGTGAGCGGACATGCCGGTAGAAGCCATCATGGAGATAATGGATGCAAGACTAGTGCTAAGAAAAAACACTGGTATATTTTGTGAAATTATTATTTCACACACCGACTATGTATTAAATTTACTTTATGAGTCAATGCTAATCACATACAGCGAGCGTAGGACCCTAACGGGGTTGATACGTTCTGGAAGTTACGATTCAGTAACTCAACTTATGGATAACATTATGAGCAACGGCCAATCCATAGAGTTTCTCACGATGATGCAAGACGATCGGTTATTAGCCCGTTTCCCTACTCTGAAGACGCTGAGAGTGCAATACACTGAGTCTATCGGAGCTGTAACCCCGCGACCTCGTATGTGTGCGGAAAACATAATAGGACCACATGAAAACATAATGGACGATAAATGGCGCATTCTTGACATGAAAGTGGATTCATTTCTGATGGCGGGGTTATTCAAAGAGACATGTTATTGTTGGCAACTTGGCATCTTGAATTGTAGCTTTGTAAACAGATTTGAATAACATCGAGGTGGGGGGGCGTGGTGTTTGGAGTCATGTCCCTATTTAAAAGGGTGGCCTGCTGATCTGTAGGCATACTATGCTTGCGGAGAAAAGACAGCTAGGCTTATTCACGTCAGAAAGATAAGGTTAGGAGATAATTCCTCAAGAAACAACCTTTTTCATCAATTATTTCCTCTCAGTATTAGTCATGGAGGCGATGGATAAACGACGGTCCCATAATGAATCAGTGGAACACCAGCCGTTATCGTCAACCGAACCAATCGATGCAAATACATCTATCGTACCTATATTCGACTCATACGATCCTTTCAAAGTATGGGGGTATGTGAATCTGCAAGAGGACAGATTGGTCTATACACCGGATCTCAAATTATACGAAGAGAGAATGGAGGACGAGGTCATGACCGGTGAACTGTTAAGCATCCATATGCCGATAATTGATGAGGACGACCTGGTGGAGGATGATGAGGAGGACATAGTGGACTCTGATTTGGAGGGGCTAATATTCGATCCTGACAACAAGTATTTTGCGCCGATTGAACCGTTGGACTTGACTACAAGCAAGAAAACTCCGAAAATGGACAAATTGGACAACTACCCATCACAATCCCCTCACTCACCAGAACCGAACTATGAAACACAGAACTATTCAAAACCACTGCCACCCCCTGCAGACTCTGGTGATGAGGATGCAACATCCCCGCTAGCTGCACACAAGGCCTGTATCTCGGAGTCTGCTTCACCTACAGTCAAAACTAACTGGGTGAAACCTAAAACTAGATGGATGAAACCCAAAACTAACTGGATGAACCGAATGGATGATATTCTTCATGTCCCCACATATGGAATGGGTCGCATGAATGTTAAAGATATAAAGATTGCATTAAAATTATGGGATATCGAACACGAACAGAAAAACAGAGATTCACATGAAGGGGCCTGTTAGAGATACATTAGTACATTAATCTCTGATAGATATGATTATCCTTTTACCTAGACCTAGATAAAACCATCATTGATAACTCAACGATTGCAAACTAATAGTATTGAACTGTATCATTGACAACTCAACGATTGCACGCTAATAGTATTGAACTGTATAATCTAAGCAGTATGATTGCTTTACCCATTTTGTACTATATGATTTAATTTGACATGTCTATTAAATGTGTTATGTAACATACCTATGTAAATATATGTTATGTTTCTCGCTAAATAAAAATATCAAACATATTTTGATTGTTGTTTTTAGTTTTTATTCACTATTACCTGTGTTAGATTCTAGCTAGGTTCTTACGTGGGTAGTATACTAAGCTTTGTAACTATTGTAACTAATTAGGATTATGCCATGGTGAATGGTCCTTCCTTCTTTTGCTGTGGGTGAGGCTCAGTAGACCTATAAAACAGCGCTTAACCTCAAAGGTCAGCCATGAATAAAGGTGTTTTACATAACCAGAATTGGAAGGCTCCACCTCTCTGAGGGGTGTTGTTAAATACCAAATACCATGGGGGTGTATAGCATAGGCTACTCCGTAATATACGATACATGTCAAAGCGTGAGACATTGAGACATTGAGACACTGAAAGAGCTCTGAAATGAAAGAACGAAAGAAAGAAAGAAGAATTTACTCTACCTGCTATCAAGACGATGATAGAAAGGTTTGGGATTTATCTGAGGGGAGGAAAATAAGAATGACATTCTCACCATTCATATACTACCCGTATATCGAACTATATACATTGGAAGCAGGGGTTAGTATGTTTGAAGACAGAGTGCCTTACATACGAGTTTATGAATCTGAATATGAGAAATTGGTACCAGCTATTCTAGAGTTCTGTAATTATTTGCAATTGGTATCAAAAATACATCTAGATTATATAGAACCATCTCAAATTGTACGCGTAGACGATACAATACCTATTCGTAATAAAGCAGAGGGGTTCATCGTGGATTGTTCTAGATCAAATTTATGGTTGTTATTGAGATACAAATCTCAAGGCGCTACTCCGCTTCAAATTCCTAAAAGTATTATGGAAAAAGAAAAAGACTTCCCTATTCAACTATCCGTTGACGTGAAAGATTTGGGGATTCTAAGGCATGTATTGAGAGTAGGTTTTGATTTTTTCAAAGCAACTAGAGAGAGGCGAAAGATAACTTTGCTTGAAGACCGTATTAGGGGGTTTAGTCATGTCAGTCATGCAGTCACTGAAAATAACCCTAGGCGTGTGGATTACCAGGCATGCCCTACCGGCCGTACAGGGTTTTCGTTCGGTGATTATATACCTAATAGGCCTACTGGTATCGATCTCGCAAAACCGGCTGGCGCTACATTATTCTCAATGCCTGATGACAGCCTGGAAAATGACGCACCAACAATTGCAGATACTACGCCCACCCCTCCTACACTATAGGTAAAAGGCGAACTCCTCCTCCTCCTCTTCCTTATACACCGTTGTCTTATACTCCATGCATGCAATTGCGATATGATCATTGATCATTCACCATGGAGGACTCTACTTTTTCAGTGGGAGAATCCAGCTCAAGTGGAGGAGACAAAGCTTGGTGGATGGACCCTCGGCGGGCTGTGTATGAGACACCATCATGGTGGAATCCCACCAGTACTGGGGATACGGACGACGACGATGAATATGATGATATGGACAAAGACTATGAATATGATGAGAGGGCATTTTGGGGCTATGATACAGGGGACGCTGAATATTTTGAGAGGGTAGACCTATTATCCACAAATTCACCCGTCCCCCATGACACTCCAACCACCTCAACAGTGCTTTCGACGCCATCCCCAGTGAATTTGCCCCTGACTATGGATGAGCATGACGGGGTGATCAGTACAGTACATATAGATATTATGAAAATACGTGTTGTTAAACTACTCGAAAAGGTTATAACTGAGCATATGAAAGAGGGTTGCCATGGCTGTCAAATAGATCATCCTAGTCAAACCGAACATTCATGTTTAGGCCCTACGCCTAGATATTACTTCTACAATCATTTTAAAGATTTAATGAAAAAACTATGGACTGATGAATTTATACCTAGGGTTATGAAGGTATTGGAAACTCACGGAATTGTAGCACCACTGTCGAGAATCCATGGAATATGCAGATGTTTTCTGCATGACCTGAAGGATTTACCCTATATACACGCAAAAATCAAAGACATAACTAATGTCCCGATGAATGACCCGCTTGCATAGTTGCATATATTGCAAATAGTTTGATGACCTGTTATTGTCACATATTGTACATACTATACATTGTATGTACTGTATTGAGAAAACTAAATGTTTTTTATTTAATGAATGTTTGTGTATATTATGTTATCTTCTTTTTTTATTTTTTTAACTACATGACTACGACTACTACTACTACATGTATTGTGTAACATACCTGTGTAAATATGTATGTCAAATATAATTTCATGTTTTTCTTGCTAAATAAAAATATTGTTTCATCAAAATATTATTTCATCTCAGATTTCTTTAGACATAGCAATATATGGTAGTCTATCAGGCTATAGAGACGGTATGCTATATTATTAGAACTAAACTACTAAACTACTAAAATGTAGAGTTAGTTTCTCACATGGTAAAATATATAATAATTTCATACCTTAATGTTTGTGTTGTGGCTGGTAGTGTATCAGACTCTAGGAGAATTCAGAATACCAGAATGTATTAAATTAATATTCAATCCATCACTATACAGTAGTTGGGGGTTTACAGACATTTTCTAAAATGACTTATAACCAGTCTTACAGAAATTAAAATGGTATGGGAGAATACTGTTTTGAACCACTGTCACTATTACTGGTTCATGTGGATCCATTGAAATTTAATTGAAATTGAATGACCCACCCCTCGGAACCTAGTACCTAGGAGGTACCTAGTATCCACATACATTAGTGTGTTATAGTGTAAGCAAAGTGTATCCGTCACAGATACTCACAGAGATCCTACAAAATAACTCATTGCATCCCATACAACCATCATAAACGTTCCTGGCAACCACGGATAACCCTAACCTTAGGGTATGGATAACAGACGGTCATGTCTACTAGAACCGGATTCTGGCAAAACAACAACAAGAAACCCATTTTCTACTTTTAATGCAAATCCGTATTACACCTCTAATGAAGATGAAACACCATTCCACTTAAACCCCGAAAATGGACGACCCACAATTTTTGACAGAATAATTTATAAACATAGACAATATGTACCCACTGGTATAGATCCATATTTTGATGGATCTATGGCAGACTGAATTAATTGGATGAACTATACTGACGGATGCCGTAATATTGCACATGATGACAATTCTACGTATGCCCATGATTCCGTATTGTGTGGACTATCTCCAACAACCAATGTCCCCAGAATCAAATCAAACATTAATTATGGGTTAAAATCTAAATCTAAATTTGCATGGCTAGGGGACCCTGCTAACATGATTCATATTGGTGTGGATGACCAGCACAGATGTCTAACATGTAAGCTAGTCCTTTCGAGTTTTATACCTGGTGACACACTGTTGAATCAGCATGTTTACTTCAGCAGAGGTGAATGTTCATTTCTCAAGGCAAACTACACCACCGATATATTTTCGATTTTGGGGTTTACAAGATTATACAAGCTAGTACATGTTTAAAGTAAGCATGTATATCATATCGATGTAACCTATATGTTCATGTAAAACATGAAACAGTTTTCCACCTCTAGGCTAGGCTGAAAAGTTGGAGGCTGCACTATAGTGCCCCTCCGTCAAATCTAACCTCCATACATGTACATTTGAACACTTTTGATATTTGTGCTTACTTTTGATTTATACTGTTTTGTGATAATGAGCAAAAGCTTGTGTTGTGTTTTTGAATTATGTATGTTTCATGTTTGCATAATTTTTTGTTTAAGGTATGTCTTGTATTATTTTGTTGTGTTGCGTTGAGTTTTGAATTCTGTGCTTCATGTTGTCATAATGTTTGTTTAATGTATGTCTTGTGTTTTTGTGATTTGTTTGTTAAGTTTTGTTTTGTGTTCTGTTTTTGTATCCATGTTTTCTTTTTTCATAATGTGTTTTGTTTCTTATTTTGTTGTTTGTGTTACGTATATGTTGTCATATTTTTTTTTTTGTTTAATGTACATCTTGTGTTTTTATGGTTTGTGCTTGTTTTGTCAAGTTTTGTTTTGTTTTTTGTGTAGCCTTTGATTTTGTGTAATTCTCGTGTTGCTGTAATAGCATCGCTATGTAGTTCACAATTTTACAGTTTAGGCATTTATTTAACCGATGTTCTGAATCCAGAGCAATTTACAGCGAGCAAGAACATCACATAATACATCACGTACATCACTTAATACATCAAATACCTAAAAGGTTGCCAAGAATAATACGCTAGTCAATAACCTCAGTCTAACCGTGTAATATCTATGAAAAAGAAGGCACTGAGCAGCTCAGACAATTTAAGCCCTTAGTTTAATAACAGGGTGCAAGTAAAAAGTGACAATGTTCTGCATGTAACCGGTCCTGCTTCTGAGATACACCAGACTGACCAGACTGACCATAGGCTAGAGGGAAGGGTGGAACTCCCTTCTACATAGTGTAATATCTTGAAACTACATGCATACACTATAGTGTGCTATGTTTACATATAATACTATCTAAATTACATAAGTTATGCCTTTTGAATATGCCTGTAAGATCATTGAGGCTCGGTTATGTGCTACGTCAAGTGCTATGGGCTAAGGGGGAGTGGAGTGCTTATGGGCTAAGTATGAAAGTGAGGGATTCCATCTATCTATGTGCACAGTTGCACGCGGGTGATTTTATCATGTATGGGGAGGGAAAATGTTATAGCTAGGTGAAAATAGTCAGGCTGCATTGTATAACTGATCTTCATGCTATACTGTAAGTCTGGACCTGTTCACCGATACAGTCAGCTGTATTTACAGCTGTTAATATTCAAGTTACCTATAACCAATGTTGTTCAAAGAAAACATATTCCCTAATGTCACTTGTCCAGTTGTGGTGTGTTTTAAGCTCTACTCTTAACACTTATGCCAATAGTACAATATCCAAAATCACAGACAATATCCAGTCTAATGATATCGATATAATACTGATACCCTGCCCCCATGCACAGACAGGCCTAAGTAAGTAATTATTATTCTGTTGATTATATGACGTTATGCCCTGTGGAAGCCACTTTTTCTTTCTCATGTGTAATGTGTTCCACTCTGGGGTGCACTCAGCGCACCATGGCAGTTTGCATGACAGACTCCGCACTGGCAGGAGAAGGAGACGGTTCCTTTGGATTAGATTACGCAATATGGGTAACTACTAACTCACACATTGAGAACACAGTAGCTATAAGAGATAACTATAAGAGTCGCATTACAAGTTATAGAAAAAAGTAGTTTCGTTATGTAAAGTATGTAGGCTTAATGTACTTGGGCGCTAGTTCCAACACTGCCTATAACACAATCATTGATGTCATGTGATGAATATTACCCATTGAAGAAACTGTCTAGATGTAAAGCTTGAGGAGTGATATAGCCATGGATCATAACGGTGGGCTTATTTTAAAAATATCATGATCGTTATTCCAAACATTTCTACAAACGCCGTAACTACAAAAATGACAGAATAACTTTGCAATATTTGAACTTTTGTGGTACCATTTGATTTTCCTTTTACAACTCTCAAGTCCATTTGGTTACCACCTCTCCATGATTTAGCTGCAGGGGATCACCTCACCCACCCACTCAAGGACCCCCCGGTGGCCCCCGGCCTACTGTTTGAAAACCACTGCACTATGGGGGCTGAAATCACATCAGGTCATAAGTGGTATTGCAGTGTAATCATCTCTATAGATATTGACCATTATGGGGTATCATTAACTTTCACTATAATTGAAAACATATACTTATATTTCCCACACAAAGAGTCGAACTTTGGTCTCATGGCTATACTCCAAGCATCCTAAACCACTAGACCATATGGGGTTATGATGTACTACCTGTAATGTTTGGTTAATAACCTGATCATACAATGTCTTCAGACAATAATTACTGCTCGAACCACTGTTCCCTATGAGCATAACATAACCATATTGTAATATAATTAGAGAGGACAGATATGTTACATGTAAGAGCCTCATCATATCTGAAGGATACCAAATAATAGCAGAGAATATTGGATCCATGTAATACTGTAAAAACTGCCAGTTACTGCGTACAAATAATCGTAAACACCTATGGCTCTCATACTATTCTGTATGTTGTGTAATTGTTCACAGATAGGCTACACAGGCTAGATTTACACCGGTCAATATTCAAGCTAAGTATAACCCCCTTCATGTATGTATTGAGCCTATGGGGTAGATCTGAATTACACCTACATTACTTAAATTCACAGCCTATGGGGCAAACCTGATATTACACCCTTTGTGATGGACCAAAAATGAAGTGAACTGAGATCCACTCCCCTAGAGGGCTTGAAACCTCAATGCATTGGGGTGTAGTGGTGTTAACCGGTATTACACCGATGAGATGCTCAAATCCATAGTCTATGGGCCAAAACTGGTATTACACCCCCTTGTAGGGCCCCTGGATGAGGGGTGTCCTCTGAACCACTGGGCCGAAAAATAAATAGATGAATTGCACTAGGAGGCTGAAACCCCCTACAGGTCTGTAGTGGCTGTATGAGGAATTACACCTACATTATTAGATCCATAGTCTATGGGTCAAAAATGGAATTACACCATAAAATGGGCAAATCTGTTAGACAAAAAAGAAAAGCTAGACAGCAGACCAACCTGATGTTTAAACCTGCAGTACCAGCTATACACCACATTTACACTAGACTACACCTACACATATTAGACCAACCCCCATACACACCCCACCCACACAGTAGACCACCCCCTCTAACTAACCATTGTGCAAACCTTTTCGAACATATTTGCGGCATCTACAACACCCAAGCTAGTTCAAGTTTTCTTCACTACGAGTTCACACATACATAGGCAGTACAATTGAGAAACCACATTTACACTAAAAGTTCATGATTTTTCATTTTTCTCCTTTTCTTTATTTGTTTAAGTTTTTTAACTTTTAACTTGTTTTGTAACTTTTTTTAACTTTAAGCTTTTTTTAAGTAATTTATTCATACTTGTATTTTTCCATACCTATACTCAATAGTGTACACCTACTGTACACCCAATACTCCACCGTATATATGCACCTGGAAATTGCATATTTTAGGGCTAAACCAACACACAAGCTGTGTGTTTTCCTGTCAGCTGTCAGCTGCTGTCATCTGTCACCTGTCACCTGTCACCTGGTACCTGTCACCTGTCAACTGTCACTTTCAAAGAGAAGGGGACCCCCACCCCCCTCTAATGAGGGGGGAGGGGTTTACAACTTCACCTGGCACATCAAAAAGATAAGGGACCCCCCACCCCCGGTTTTAACTACATCTAATTAACACATTAACACAACATCAATGTTTTGAGGAGGGGGGGTTTACAACTGCCAGCTGGCACTTCAAAGAGAATGGCCCCCCACCCCCGGTTACAACTGCCACCTGGCACTTCTAAAAGATAAGGGATCCCCCACCCCCACTCCCCCAGAGGTTCATCTAAACTTTCTATTGTCATATTCACACCTGGGAGCCGGCATGTCTGTCTGATCTGTGGGACAGACCCACATGAGGGGGGTCACAGGCTGTGACATGAATGGGACATAGAGAAAGGGAGAGATGGGAGATTTAAGCACTTAATGTAAAAAACACTTAAGCTCTTAATCCAGAGCGATTTATAATAAGCAATAACAAAAAGCATGGCATACATCACAACATAAACATTAAGGTATGCATGGAATTTAGGGAATGCGTGGAATTTTATAATTATTATTATGCTAATTATATTTATGATTTTATGAGTTATGGGTTTATGAGTTATGGTTTTATGCTAATTATATTTATGAATAAATTAATATAAATTAACATAAATTACTCACTAGCGCCCCCAGTGGCCACATGGTGTATGGTGCAGCAGTATATATAGACTACTCCTCCATCCTTCCTGTAGCTGCTCAGACTCTGCTTCTCTGCCCCCAGCCAAGCTTATAGGCCTGCAGAGTGTCTAGTTTTGAAGATACAGACTCTGCTAAGCAAAAGTGAACAGGGCCAAACTGGGCTTATTTCGCTGTGAAAGTGACATTTAGGCACGGAGTTGGAAAACCTTGTCTGAACCCCTCCATCCTTCCTGTAGCTGCTCAGACTCTGCTTCTCTGCCCCCAGCCAAGCTTATAGGCCTGCAGAGTGTCTAGTTTTGAAGATACAGACTCTGCTAAGCAAAAGTGAACAGGGCCAAACTGGGCTTATTTCGCTGTGAAAGTGACATTTAGGCACGGAGTTGGAAAACCTTGTCTGAACCCCTCCATCCTTCCTGTAGCTGCTCAGACTCTGCTTCTCTGCCCCCAGCCAAGCTTATAGGCCTGCAGAGTGTCTAGTTTTGAAGATACAGACTCTGCTAAGCAAAAGTGAACAGGGCCAAACTGGGCTTATTTCGCTGTGAAAGTGACATTTAGGCACGGAGTTGGAAAACCTTGTCTGAACCCCTCCATCCTTCCTGTAGCTGCTCAGACTCTGCTTCTCTGCCCCCAGCCAAGCTTATAGGCCTGCAGAGTGTCTAGTTTTGAAGATACAGACTCTGCTAAGCAAAAGTGAACAGGGCCAAACTGGGCTTATTTCGCTGTGAAAGTGACATCGAAATTTCACAGCGAAATAAGCCCAGTTTGGCCCTGTTCACTTTTGCTTAGCAGAGTCTGTATCTTCAAAACTAGACACTCTGCAGGCCTATAAGCTTGGCTGGGGGCAGAGAAGCAGAGTCTGAGCAGCTACAGGAAGGATGGAGGGGTTCAGACAAGGTTTTCCAACTCCGTGCCTAAATGTCACTTTCACAGCGAAATAAGCCCAGTTTGGCCCTGTTCACTTTTGCTTAGCAGAGTCTGTATCTTCAAAACTAGACACTCTGCAGGCCTATAAGCTTGGCTGGGGGCAGAGAAGCAGAGTCTGAGCAGCTACAGGAAGGATGGAGGGGTTCAGACAAGGTTTTCCAACTCCGTGCCTAAATGTCACTTTCACAGCAAAATAAGCCCAGTTTGGCCCTGTTCACTTTTGCTTAGCAGAGTCTGTATCTTCAAAACTAGACACTCTGCAGGCCTATAAGCTTGGCTGGGGGCAGAGAAGCAGAGTCTGAGCAGCTACAGGAAGGATGGAGGGGTTCAGACAAGGTTTTCCAACTCCGTGCCTAAATGTCACTTTCACAGCGAAATAAGCCCAGTTTGGCCCTGTTCACTTTTGCTTAGCAGAGTCTGTATCTTCAAAACTAGACACTCTGCAGGCCTATAAGCTTGGCTGGGGGCAGAGAAGCAGAGTCTGAGCAGCTACAGGAAGGATGGAGGGGTTCAGACAAGGTTTTCCAACTCCGTGCCTAAATGTCACTTTCACAGCGAAATAAGCCCAGTTTGGCCCTGTTCACTTTTGCTTAGCAGAGTCTGTATCTTCAAAACTAGACACTCTGCAGGCCTATAAGCTTGGCTGGGGGCAGAGAAGCAGAGTCTGAGCAGCTACAGGAAGGATGGAGGGGTTCAGACAAGGTTTTCCAACTCCGTGCCTAAATGTCACTTTCACAGCGAAATAAGCCCAGTTTGGCCCTGTTCACTTTTGCTTAGCAGAGTCTGTATCTTCAAAACTAGACACTCTGCAGGCCTATAAGCTTGGCTGGGGGCAGAGAAGCAGAGTCTGAGCAGCTACAGGAAGGATGGAGGGGTTCAGACAAGGTTTTCCAACTCCGTGCCTAAATGTCACTTTCACAGCGAAATAAGCCCAGTTTGGCCCTGTTCACTTTTGCTTAGCAGAGTCTGTATCTTCAAAACTAGACACTCTGCAGGCCTATAAGCTTGGCTGGGGGCAGAGAAGCAGAGTCTGAGCAGCTACAGGAAGGATGGAGGGGTTCAGACAAGGTTTTCCAACTCCGTGCCTAAATGTCACTTTCACAGCGAAATAAGCCCAGTTTGGCCCTGTTCACTTTTGCTTAGCAGAGTCTGTATCTTCAAAACTAGACACTCTGCAGGCCTATAAGCTTGGCTGGGGGCAGAGAAGCAGAGTCTGAGCAGCTACAGGAAGGATGGAGGGGTTCAGACAAGGTTTTCCAACTCCGTGCCTAAATGTCACTTTCACAGCGAAATAAGCCCAGTTTGGCCCTGTTCACTTTTGCTTAGCAGAGTCTGTATCTTCAAAACTAGACACTCTGCAGGCCTATAAGCTTGGCTGGGGGCAGATAAGCAGAGTCTGAGCAGCTACAGGAAGGATGGAGGGGTTCAGACAAGGTTTTCCAACTCCGTGCCTAAATGTCACTTTCACAGCGAAATAAGCCCAGTTTGGCCCTGTTCACTTTTGCTTAGCAGAGTCTGTATCTTCAAAACTAGACACTCTGCAGGCCTATAAGCTTGGCTGGGGGCAGAGAAGCAGAGTCTGAGCAGCTACAGGAAGGATGGAGGGGTTCAGACAAGGTTTTCCAACTCCGTGCCTAAATGTCACTTTCACAGCGAAATAAGCCCAGTTTGGCCCTGTTCACTTTTGCTTAGCAGAGTCTGTATCTTCAAAACTAGACACTCTGCAGGCCTATAAGCTTGGCTGGGGGCAGAGAAGCAGAGTCTGAGCAGCTACAGGAAGGATGGAGGGGTTCAGACAAGGTTTTCCAACTCCGTGCCTAAATGTCACTTTCACAGCGAAATAAGCCCAGTTTGGCCCTGTTCACTTTTGCTTAGCAGAGTCTGTATCTTCAAAACTAGACACTCTGCAGGCCTATAAGCTTGGCTGGGGGCAGAGAAGCAGAGTCTGAGCAGCTACAGGAAGGATGGAGGGGTTCAGACAAGGTTTTCCAACTCCGTGCCTAAATGTCACTTTCACAGCGAAATAAGCCCAGTTTGGCCCTGTTCACTTTTGCTTAGCAGAGTCTGTATCTTCAAAACTAGACACTCTGCAGGCCTATAAGCTTGGCTGGGGGCAGAGAAGCAGAGTCTGAGCAGCTACAGGAAGGATGGAGGGGTTCAGACAAGGTTTTCCAACTCCGTGCCTAAATGTCACTTTCACAGCGAAATAAGCCCAGTTTGGCCCTGTTCACTTTTGCTTAGCAGAGTCTGTATCTTCAAAACTAGACACTCTGCAGGCCTATAAGCTTGGCTGGGGGCAGAGAAGCAGAGTCTGAGCAGCTACAGGAAGGATGGAGGGGTTCAGACAAGGTTTTCCAACTCCGTGCCTAAATGTCACTTTCACAGCGAAATAAGCCCAGTTTGGCCCTGTTCACTTTTGCTTAGCAGAGTCTGTATCTTCAAAACTAGACACTCTGCAGGCCTATAAGCTTGGCTGGGGGCAGAGAAGCAGAGTCTGAGCAGCTACAGGAAGGATGGAGGGGTTCAGACAAGGTTTTCCAACTCCGTGCCTAAATGTCACTTTCACAGCGAAATAAGCCCAGTTTGGCCCTGTTCACTTTTGCTTAGCAGAGTCTGTATCTTCAAAACTAGACACTCTGCAGGCCTATAAGCTTGGCTGGGGGCAGAGAAGCAGAGTCTGAGCAGCTACAGGAAGGATGGAGGGGTTCAGACAAGGTTTTCCAACTCCGTGCCTAAATGTCACTTTCACAGCGAAATAAGCCCAGTTTGGCCCTGTTCACTTTTGCTTAGCAGAGTCTGTATCTTCAAAACTAGACACTCTGCAGGCCTATAAGCTTGGCTGGGGGCAGAGAAGCAGAGTCTGAGCAGCTACAGGAAGGATGGAGGGGTTCAGACAAGGTTTTCCAACTCCGTGCCTAAATGTCACTTTCACAGCGAAATAAGCCCAGTTTGGCCCTGTTCACTTTTGCTTAGCAGAGTCTGTATCTTCAAAACTAGACACTCTGCAGGCCTATAAGCTTGGCTGGGGGCAGAGAAGCAGAGTCTGAGCAGCTACAGGAAGGATGGAGGGGTTCAGACAAGGTTTTCCAACTCCGTGCCTAAATGTCACTTTCACAGCGAAATAAGCCCAGTTTGGCCCTGTTCACTTTTGCTTAGCAGAGTCTGTATCTTCAAAACTAGACACTCTGCAGGCCTATAAGCTTGGCTGGGGGCAGAGAAGCAGAGTCTGAGCAGCTACAGGAAGGATGGAGGGGTTCAGACAAGGTTTTCCAACTCCGTGCCTAAATGTCACTTTCACAGCGAAATAAGCCCAGTTTGGCCCTGTTCACTTTTGCTTAGCAGAGTCTGTATCTTCAAAACTAGACACTCTGCAGGCCTATAAGCTTGGCTGGGGGCAGAGAAGCAGAGTCTGAGCAGCTACAGGAAGGATGGAGGGGTTCAGACAAGGTTTTCCAAGTCCGTGCCTAAATGTCACTTTCACAGCGAAATAAGCCCAGTTTGGCCCTGTTCACTTTTGCTTAGCAGAGTCTGTATCTTCAAAACTAGACACTCTGCAGGCCTATATCAGCCCAATATCAATATCAGCCCAATATCAGCATCAGCCCAATATCAGCATCAGCCCAATATCAGCATCAGCCCAATATCAGCATCAGCCCAATATCAGCATCAGCCCAATATCAGCATCAGCCCAATATCAGCATCAGCCCAATATCAGCATCAGCCCAATATCAGCATCAGCCCAATATCAGCATCAGCCCAATATCAGCATCAGCCCAATATCAGCATCAGCCCAATATCAGCATCAGCCCAATATCAGCATCAGCCCAATATCAGCATCAGCCCAATATCAGCATCAGCCCAATATCAGCATCAGCCCAATATCAGCATCAGCCCAATATCAGCATCAGCCCAATATCAGCATCAGCCCAATATCAGCATCAGCCCAATATCAGCATCAGCCCAATATCAGCATCAGCCCAATATCAGCATCAGCCCAATATCAGCATCAGCCCAATATCAGCATCAGCCCAATATCAGCATCAGCCCAATATCAGCATCAGCCCAATATCAGCATCAGCCCAATATCAGCATCAGCCCAATATCAGCATCAGCCCAATATCAGCATCAGCCCAATATCAGCATCAGCCCAATATCAGCATCAGCCCAATATCAGCATCAGCCCAATATCAGCATCAGCCCAATATCAGCATCAGCCCAATATCAGCATCAGCCCAATATCAGCATCAGCCCAATATCAGCATCAGCCCAATATCAGCATCAGCCCAATATCAGCATCAGCCCAATATCAGCATCAGCCCAATATCAGCATCAGCCCAATATCAGCATCAGCCCAATATCAGCATCAGCCCAATATCAGCATCAGCCCAATATCAGCATCAGCCCAATATCAGCATCAGCCCAATATCAGCATCAGCCCAATATCAGCATCAGCCCAATATCAGCATCAGCCCAATATCAGCATCAGCCCAATATCAGCATCAGCCCAATATCAGCATCAGCCCAATATCAGCATCAGCCCAATATCAGCATCAGCCCAATATCAGCATCAGCCCAATATCAGCATCAGCCCAATATCAGCATCAGCCCAATATCAGCATCAGCCCAATATCAGCATCAGCCCAATATCAGCATCAGCCCAATATCAGCATCAGCCCAATATCAGCATCAGCCCAATATCAGCATCAGCCCAATATCAGCATCAGCCCAATATCAGCATCAGCCCAATATCAGCATCAGCCCAATATCAGCATCAGCCCAATATCAGCATCAGCCCAATATCAGCATCAGCCCAATATCAGCATCAGCCCAATATCAGCATCAGCCCAATATCAGCATCAGCCCAATATCAGCATCAGCCCAATATCAGCATCAGCCCAATATCAGCATCAGCCCAATATCAGCATCAGCCCAATATCAGCATCAGCCCAATATCAGCATCAGCCCAATATCAGCATCAGCCCAATATCAGCATCAGCCCAATATCAGCATCAGCCCAATATCAGCATCAGCCCAATATCAGCATCAGCCCAATATCAGCATCAGCCCAATATCAGCATCAGCCCAATATCAGCATCAGCCCAATATCAGCATCAGCCCAATATCAGCATCAGCCCAATATCAGCATCAGCCCAATATCAGCATCAGCCCAATATCAGCATCAGCCCAATATCAGCATCAGCCCAATATCAGCATCAGCTGATATTATATCATATTGGGCTGCTTCTCTGCCCCCAGCCAAGCTTATAGGCCTGCAGAGTGTCTAGGGCTGATGCTGATATTGGGCTGATGCTGATATTGGGCTGATGCTGATATTGGGCTGATGCTGATATTGGGCTGATGCTGATATTGGGCTGATGCTGATATTGGGCTGATGCTGATATTGGGCTGATGCTGATATTGGGCTGATGCTGATATTGGGCTGATGCTGATATTGGGCTGATGCTGATATTGGGCTGATGCTGATATTGGGCTGATGCTGATATTGGGCTGATGCTGATATTGGGCTGATGCTGATATTGGGCTGATGCTGATATTGGGCTGATGCTGATATTGGGCTGATGCTGATATTGGGCTGATGCTGATATTGGGCTGATGCTGATATTGGGCTGATGCTGATATTGGGCTGATGCTGATATTGGGCTGATGCTGATTTTGGGCTGATGCTGATATTGGGCTGATGCTGATATTGGGCTGATGCTGATATTGGGCTGATGCTGATATTGGGCTGATGCTGATATTGGGCTGATGCTGATATTGGGCTGATGCTGATATTGGGCTGATGCTGATATTGGGCTGATGCTGATATTGGGCTGATGCTGATATTGGGCTGATGCTGATATTGGGCTGATGCTGATATTGGGCTGATGCTGATATTGGGCTGATGCTGATATTGGGCTGATGCTGATATTGGGCTGATGCTGATATTGGGCTGATGCTGATATTGGGCTGATGCTGATATTGGGCTGATGCTGATATTGGGCTGATGCTGATATTGGGCTGATGCTGATATTGGGCTGATGCTGATATTGGGCTGATGCTGATATTGGGCTGATGCTGATATTGGGCTGATGCTGATATTGGGCTGATGCTGATATTGGGCTGATGCTGATATTGGGCTGATGCTGATATTGGGCTGATGCTGATATTGGGCTGATGCTGATATTGGGCTGATGCTGATATTGGGCTGATGCTGATATTGGGCTGATGCTGATATTGGGCTGATGCTGATATTGGGCTGATGCTGATATTGGGCTGATGCTGATATTGGGCTGATGCTGATATTGGGCTGATGCTGATATTGGGCTGATGCTGATATTGGGCTGATGCTGATATTGGGCTGATGCTGATATTGGGCTGATGCTGATATTGGGCTGATGCTGATATTGGGCTGATGCTGATATTGGGCTGATGCTGATATTGGGCTGATGCTGATATTGGGCTGATGCTGATATTGGGCTGATGCTGATATTGGGCTGATGCTGATATTGGGCTGATGCTGATATTGGGCTGATGCTGATATTGGGCTGATGCTGATATTGGGCTGATGCTGATATTGGGCTGATGCTGATATTGGGCTGATGCTGATATTGGGCTGATGCTGATATTGGGCTGATGCTGATATTGGGCTGATGCTGATATTGGGCTGATGCTGATATTGGGCTGATGCTGATATTGGGCTGATGCTGATATTGGGCTGATGCTGATATTGGGCTGATGCTGATATTGGGCTGATGCTGATATTGGGCTGATGCTGATATTGGGCTGATGCTGATATTGGGCTGATGCTGATATTGGGCTGATGCTGATATTGGGCTGATGCTGATATTGGGCTGATGCTGATATTGGGCTGATGCTGATATTGGGCTGATATTGATATTGGGCTGATATTGATATTGGGCTGATATAGGCCTGCAGAGTGTCTAGTTTTGAAGATACAGACTCTGCTAAGCAAAAGTGAACAGGGCCAAACTGGGCTTATTTCGCTGTGAAAGTGAGATTTAGGCACGGACTTGGAAAACCTTGTCTGAACCCCTCCATCCTTCCTGTAGCTGCTCAGACTCTGCTTCTCTGCCCCCAGCCAAGCTTATAGGCCTGCAGAGTGTCTAGTTTTGAAGATACAGACTCTGCTAAGCAAAAGTGAACAGGGCCAAACTGGGCTTATTTCGCTGTGAAAGTGACATTTCACTTTTGCTTAGCAGAGTCTGTATCTTCAAAACTAGACACTCTGCAGGCCTATAAGCTTGGCTGGGGGCAGAGAAGCAGAGTCTGAGCAGCTACAGGAAGGATGGAGGGGTTCAGACAAGGTTTTCCAACTCCGTGCCTAAATGTCACTTTCACAGCGAAATAAGCCCAGTTTGGCCCTGTTCACTTTTGCTTAGCAGAGTCTGTATCTTCAAAACTAGACACTCTGCAGGCCTATAAGCTTGGCTGGGGGCAGAGAAGCAGAGTCTGAGCAGCTACAGGAAGGATGGAGGGGTTCAGACAAGGTTTTCCAACTCCGTGCCTAAATGTCACTTTCACAGCGAAATAAGCCCAGTTTGGCCCTGTTCACTTTTGCTTAGCAGAGTCTGTATCTTCAAAACTAGACACTCTGCAGGCCTATAAGCTTGGCTGGGGGCAGAGAAGCAGAGTCTGAGCAGCTACAGGAAGGATGGAGGGGTTCAGACAAGGTTTTCCAACTCCGTGCCTAAATGTCACTTTCACAGCGAAATAAGCCCAGTTTGGCCCTGTTCACTTTTGCTTAGCAGAGTCTGTATCTTCAAAACTAGACACTCTGCAGGCCTATAAGCTTGGCTGGGGGCAGAGAAGCAGAGTCTGAGCAGCTACAGGAAGGATGGAGGGGTTCAGACAAGGTTTTCCAACTCCGTGCCTAAATGTCACTTTCACAGCGAAATAAGCCCAGTTTGGCCCTGTTCACTTTTGCTTAGCAGAGTCTGTATCTTCAAAACTAGACACTCTGCAGGCCTATAAGCTTGGCTGGGGGCAGAGAAGCAGAGTCTGAGCAGCTACAGGAAGGATGGAGGGGTTCAGACAAGGTTTTCCAACTCCGTGCCTAAATGTCACTTTCACAGCGAAATAAGCCCAGTTTGGCCCTGTTCACTTTTGCTTAGCAGAGTCTGTATCTTCAAAACTAGACACTCTGCAGGCCTATAAGCTTGGCTGGGGGCAGAGAAGCAGAGTCTGAGCAGCTACAGGAAGGATGGAGGGGTTCAGACAAGGTTTTCCAACTCCGTGCCTAAATGTCACTTTCACAGCGAAATAAGCCCAGTTTGGCCCTGTTCACTTTTGCTTAGCAGAGTCTGTATCTTCAAAACTAGACACTCTGCAGGCCTATAAGCTTGGCTGGGGGCAGAGAAGCAGAGTCTGAGCAGCTACAGGAAGGATGGAGGGGTTCAGACAAGGTTTTCCAACTCTGTGCCTAAATGTCACTTTCACAGCGAAATAAGCCCAGTTTGGCCCTGTTCACTTTTGCTTAGCAGAGTCTGTATCTTCAAAACTAGACACTCTGCAGGCCTATAAGCTTGGCTGGGGGCAGAGAAGCAGAGTCTGAGCAGCTACAGGAAGGATGGAGGGGTTCAGACAAGGTTTTCCAACTCCGTGCCTAAATGTCACTTTCACAGCGAAATAAGCCCAGTTTGGCCCTGTTCACTTTTGCTTAGCAGAGTCTGTATCTTCAAAACTAGACACTCTGCAGGCCTATAAGCTTGGCTGGGGGCAGAGAAGCAGAGTCTGAGCAGCTACAGGAAGGATGGAGGGGTTCAGACAAGGTTTTCCAACTCCGTGCCTAAATGTCACTTTCACAGCGAAATAAGCCCAGTTTGGCCCTGTTCACTTTTGCTTAGCAGAGTCTGTATCTTCAAAACTAGACACTCTGCAGGCCTATAAGCTTGGCTGGGGGCAGAGAAGCAGAGTCTGAGCAGCTACAGGAAGGATGGAGGGGTTCAGACAAGGTTTTCCAACTCCGTGCCTAAATGTCACTTTCACAGCGAAATAAGCCCAGTTTGGCCCTGTTCACTTTTGCTTAGCAGAGTCTGTATCTTCAAAACTAGACACTCTGCAGGCCTATAAGCTTGGCTGGGGGCAGAGAAGCAGAGTCTGAGCAGCTACAGGAAGGATGGAGGGGTTCAGACAAGGTTTTCCAACTCCGTGCCTAAATGTCACTTTCACAGCGAAATAAGCCCAGTTTGGCCCTGTTCACTTTTGCTTAGCAGAGTCTGTATCTTCAAAACTAGACACTCTGCAGGCCTATAAGCTTGGCTGGGGGCAGAGAAGCAGAGTCTGAGCAGCTACAGGAAGGATGGAGGGGTTCAGACAAGGTTTTCCAACTCCGTGCCTAAATGTCACTTTCACAGCGAAATAAGCCCAGTTTGGCCCTGTTCACTTTTGCTTAGCAGAGTCTGTATCTTCAAAACTAGACACTCTGCAGGCCTATAAGCTTGGCTGGGGGCAGAGAAGCAGAGTCTGAGCAGCTACAGGAAGGATGGAGGGGTTCAGACAAGGTTTTCCAACTCCGTGCCTAAATGTCACTTTCACAGCGAAATAAGCCCAGTTTGGCCCTGTTCACTTTTGCTTAGCAGAGTCTGTATCTTCAAAACTAGACACTCTGCAGGCCTATAAGCTTGGCTGGGGGCAGAGAAGCAGAGTCTGAGCAGCTACAGGAAGGATGGAGGGGTTCAGACAAGGTTTTCCAACTCCGTGCCTAAATGTCACTTTCACAGCGAAATAAGCCCAGTTTGGCCCTGTTCACTTTTGCTTAGCAGAGTCTGTATCTTCAAAACTAGACACTCTGCAGGCCTATAAGCTTGGCTGGGGGCAGAGAAGCAGAGTCTGAGCAGCTACAGGAAGGATGGAGGGGTTCAGACAAGGTTTTCCAACTCCGTGCCTAAATGTCACTTTCACAGCGAAATAAGCCCAGTTTGGCCCTGTTCACTTTTGCTTAGCAGAGTCTGTATCTTCAAAACTAGACACTCTGCAGGCCTATAAGCTTGGCTGGGGGCAGAGAAGCAGAGTCTGAGCAGCTACAGGAAGGATGGAGGGGTTCAGACAAGGTTTTCCAACTCCGTGCCTAAATGTCACTTTCACAGCGAAATAAGCCCAGTTTGGCCCTGTTCACTTTTGCTTAGCAGAGTCTGTATCTTCAAAACTAGACACTCTGCAGGCCTATAAGCTTGGCTGGGGGCAGAGAAGCAGAGTCTGAGCAGCTACAGGAAGGATGGAGGGGTTCAGACAAGGTTTTCCAACTCCGTGCCTAAATGTCACTTTCACAGCGAAATAAGCCCAGTTTGGCCCTGTTCACTTTTGCTTAGCAGAGTCTGTATCTTCAAAACTAGACACTCTGCAGGCCTATAAGCTTGGCTGGGGGCAGAGAAGCAGAGTCTGAGCAGCTACAGGAAGGATGGAGGGGTTCAGACAAGGTTTTCCAACTCCGTGCCTAAATGTCACTTTCACAGCGAAATAAGCCCAGTTTGGCCCTGTTCACTTTTGCTTAGCAGAGTCTGTATCTTCAAAACTAGACACTCTGCAGGCCTATAAGCTTGGCTGGGGGCAGAGAAGCAGAGTCTGAGCAGCTACAGGAAGGATGGAGGGGTTCAGACAAGGTTTTCCAACTCCGTGCCTAAATGTCACTTTCACAGCGAAATAAGCCCAGTTTGGCCCTGTTCACTTTTGCTTAGCAGAGTCTGTATCTTCAAAACTAGACACTCTGCAGGCCTATAAGCTTGGCTGGGGGCAGAGAAGCAGAGTCTGAGCAGCTACAGGAAGGATGGAGGGGTTCAGACAAGGTTTTCCAACTCCGTGCCTAAATGTCACTTTCACAGCGAAATAAGCCCAGTTTGGCCCTGTTCACTTTTGCTTAGCAGAGTCTGTATCTTCAAAACTAGACACTCTGCAGGCCTATAAGCTTGGCTGGGGGCAGAGAAGCAGAGTCTGAGCAGCTACAGGAAGGATGGAGGGGTTCAGACAAGGTTTTCCAACTCCGTGCCTAAATGTCACTTTCACAGCGAAATAAGCCCAGTTTGGCCCTGTTCACTTTTGCTTAGCAGAGTCTGTATCTTCAAAACTAGACACTCTGCAGGCCTATAAGCTTGGCTGGGGGCAGAGAAGCAGAGTCTGAGCAGCTACAGGAAGGATGGAGGGGTTCAGACAAGGTTTTCCAACTCCGTGCCTAAATGTCACTTTCACAGCGAAATAAGCCCAGTTTGGCCCTGTTCACTTTTGCTTAGCAGAGTCTGTATCTTCAAAACTAGACACTCTGCAGGCCTATAAGCTTGGCTGGGGGCAGAGAAGCAGAGTCTGAGCAGCTACAGGAAGGATGGAGGGGTTCAGACAAGGTTTTCCAAGTCCGTGCCTAAATCTCACTTTCACAGCGAAATAAGCCCAGTTTGGCCCTGTTCACTTTTGCTTAGCAGAGTCTGTATCTTCAAAACTAGACACTCTGCAGGCCTATATCAGCCCAATATCAATATCAGCCCAATATCAATATCAGCCCAATATCAGCATCAGCCCAATATCAGCATCAGCCCAATATCAGCATCAGCCCAATATCAGCATCAGCCCAATATCAGCATCAGCCCAATATCAGCATCAGCCCAATATCAGCATCAGCCCAATATCAGCATCAGCCCAATATCAGCATCAGCCCAATATCAGCATCAGCCCAATATCAGCATCAGCCCAATATCAGCATCAGCCCAATATCAGCATCAGCCCAATATCAGCATCAGCCCAATATCAGCATCAGCCCAATATCAGCATCAGCCCAATATCAGCATCAGCCCAATATCAGCATCAGCCCAATATCAGCATCAGCCCAATATCAGCATCAGCCCAATATCAGCATCAGCCCAATATCAGCATCAGCCCAATATCAGCATCAGCCCAATATCAGCATCAGCCCAATATCAGCATCAGCCCAATATCAGCATCAGCCCAATATCAGCATCAGCCCAATATCAGCATCAGCCCAATATCAGCATCAGCCCAATATCAGCATCAGCCCAATATCAGCATCAGCCCAATATCAGCATCAGCCCAATATCAGCATCAGCCCAATATCAGCATCAGCCCAATATCAGCATCAGCCCAATATCAGCATCAGCCCAATATCAGCATCAGCCCAATATCAGCATCAGCCCAATATCAGCATCAGCCCAATATCAGCATCAGCCCAATATCAGCATCAGCCCAATATCAGCATCAGCCCAATATCAGCATCAGCCCAATATCAGCATCAGCCCAATATCAGCATCAGCCCAATATCAGCATCAGCCCAATATCAGCATCAGCCCAATATCAGCATCAGCCCAATATCAGCATCAGCCCAATATCAGCATCAGCCCAATATCAGCATCAGCCCAATATCAGCATCAGCCCAATATCAGCATCAGCCCAATATCAGCATCAGCCCAATATCAGCATCAGCCCAATATCAGCATCAGCCCAATATCAGCATCAGCCCAATATCAGCATCAGCCCAATATCAGCATCAGCCCAATATCAGCATCAGCCCAATATCAGCATCAGCCCAATATCAGCATCAGCCCAATATCAGCATCAGCCCAATATCAGCATCAGCCCAATATCAGCATCAGCCCAATATCAGCATCAGCCCAATATCAGCATCAGCCCAATATCAGCATCAGCCCAATATCAGCATCAGCCCAATATCAGCATCAGCCCAATATCAGCATCAGCCCAATATCAGCATCAGCCCAATATCAGCATCAGCCCAATATCAGCATCAGCCCAATATCAGCATCAGCCCAATATCAGCATCAGCCCAATATCAGCATCAGCCCAATATCAGCATCAGCCCAATATCAGCATCAGCCCAATATCAGCATCAGCCCAATATCAGCATCAGCCCAATATCAGCATCAGCCCAATATCAGCATCAGCCCAATATCAGCATCAGCCCAATATCAGCATCAGCCCAATATCAGCATCAGCCCAATATCAGCATCAGCCCAATATCAGCATCAGCCCAATATCAGCATCAGCCCAATATCAGCATCAGCCCAATATCAGCATCAGCCCAATATCAGCATCAGCCCAATATCAGCATCAGCCCAATATCAGCATCAGCCCAATATCAGCATCAGCCCAATATCAGCATCAGCCCAATATCAGCATCAGCCCAATATCAGCATCAGCCCAATATCAGCATCAGCCCAATATCAGCATCAGCCCAATATCAGCATCAGCCCAATATCAGCATCAGCCCAATATCAGCATCAGCCCAATATCAGCATCAGCCCAATATCAGCATCAGCCCAATATCAGCATCAGCCCAATATCAGCATCAGCCCAATATCAGCATCAGCCCAATATCAGCATCAGCCCAATATCAGCATCAGCCCAATATCAGCATCAGCCCAATATCAGCATCAGCCCAATATCAGCATCAGCCCAATATCAGCATCAGCCCAATATCAGCATCAGCCCAATATCAGCATCAGCCCAATATCAGCATCAGCCCAATATCAGCATCAGCCCAATATCAGCATCAGCCCAATATCAGCATCAGCCCAATATCAGCATCAGCCCAATATCAGCATCAGCCCAATATCAGCATCAGCCCAATATCAGCATCAGCCCTAGACACTCTGCAGGCCTATAAGCTTGGCTGGGGGCAGAGAAGCAGCCCAATATGATATAATATCAGCTGATGCTGATATTGGGCTGATGCTGATATTGGGCTGATGCTGATATTGGGCTGATGCTGATATTGGGCTGATGCTGATATTGGGCTGATGCTGATATTGGGCTGATGCTGATATTGGGCTGATGCTGATATTGGGCTGATGCTGATATTGGGCTGATGCTGATATTGGGCTGATGCTGATATTGGGCTGATGCTGATATTGGGCTGATGCTGATATTGGGCTGATGCTGATATTGGGCTGATGCTGATATTGGGCTGATGCTGATATTGGGCTGATGCTGATATTGGGCTGATGCTGATATTGGGCTGATGCTGATATTGGGCTGATGCTGATATTGGGCTGATGCTGATATTGGGCTGATGCTGATATTGGGCTGATGCTGATATTGGGCTGATGCTGATATTGGGCTGATGCTGATATTGGGCTGATGCTGATATTGGGCTGATGCTGATATTGGGCTGATGCTGATATTGGGCTGATGCTGATATTGGGCTGATGCTGATATTGGGCTGATGCTGATATTGGGCTGATGCTGATATTGGGCTGATGCTGATATTGGGCTGATGCTGATATTGGGCTGATGCTGATATTGGGCTGATGCTGATATTGGGCTGATGCTGATATTGGGCTGATGCTGATATTGGGCTGATGCTGATATTGGGCTGATGCTGATATTGGGCTGATGCTGATATTGGGCTGATGCTGATATTGGGCTGATGCTGATATTGGGCTGATGCTGATATTGGGCTGATGCTGATATTGGGCTGATGCTGATATTGGGCTGATGCTGATATTGGGCTGATGCTGATATTGGGCTGATGCTGATATTGGGCTGATGCTGATATTGGGCTGATGCTGATATTGGGCTGATGCTGATATTGGGCTGATGCTGATATTGGGCTGATGCTGATATTGGGCTGATGCTGATATTGGGCTGATGCTGATATTGGGCTGATGCTGATATTGGGCTGATGCTGATATTGGGCTGATGCTGATATTGGGCTGATGCTGATATTGGGCTGATGCTGATATTGGGCTGATGCTGATATTGGGCTGATGCTGATATTGGGCTGATGCTGATATTGGGCTGATGCTGATATTGGGCTGATATTGATATTGGGCTGATATTGATATTGGGCTGATATAGGCCTGCAGAGTGTCTAGTTTTGAAGATACAGACTCTGCTAAGCAAAAGTGAACAGGGCCAAACTGGGCTTATTTCGCTGTGAAAGTGAGATTTAGGCACGGACTTGGAAAACCTTGTCTGAACCCCTCCATCCTTCCTGTAGCTGCTCAGACTCTGCTTCTCTGCCCCCAGCCAAGCTTATAGGCCTGCAGAGTGTCTAGTTTTGAAGATACAGACTCTGCTAAGCAAAAGTGAACAGGGCCAAACTGGGCTTATTTCGCTGTGAAAGTGACATTTAGGCACGGAGTTGGAAAACCTTGTCTGAACCCCTCCATCCTTCCTGTAGCTGCTCAGACTCTGCTTCTCTGCCCCCAGCCAAGCTTATAGGCCTGCAGAGTGTCTAGTTTTGAAGATACAGACTCTGCTAAGCAAAAGTGAACAGGGCCAAACTGGGCTTATTTCGCTGTGAAAGTGACATTTAGGCACGGAGTTGGAAAACCTTGTCTGAACCCCTCCATCCTTCCTGTAGCTGCTCAGACTCTGCTTCTCTGCCCCCAGCCAAGCTTATAGGCCTGCAGAGTGTCTAGTTTTGAAGATACAGACTCTGCTAAGCAAAAGTGAACAGGGCCAAACTGGGCTTATTTCGCTGTGAAAGTGACATTTAGGCACGGAGTTGGAAAACCTTGTCTGAACCCCTCCATCCTTCCTGTAGCTGCTCAGACTCTGCTTCTCTGCCCCCAGCCAAGCTTATAGGCCTGCAGAGTGTCTAGTTTTGAAGATACAGACTCTGCTAAGCAAAAGTGAACAGGGCCAAACTGGGCTTATTTCGCTGTGAAAGTGACATTTAGGCACAGAGTTGGAAAACCTTGTCTGAACCCCTCCATCCTTCCTGTAGCTGCTCAGACTCTGCTTCTCTGCCCCCAGCCAAGCTTATAGGCCTGCAGAGTGTCTAGTTTTGAAGATACAGACTCTGCTAAGCAAAAGTGAACAGGGCCAAACTGGGCTTATTTCGCTGTGAAAGTGACATTTAGGCACGGAGTTGGAAAACCTTGTCTGAACCCCTCCATCCTTCCTGTAGCTGCTCAGACTCTGCTTCTCTGCCCCCAGCCAAGCTTATAGGCCTGCAGAGTGTCTAGTTTTGAAGATACAGACTCTGCTAAGCAAAAGTGAACAGGGCCAAACTGGGCTTATTTCGCTGTGAAAGTGACATTTAGGCACGGAGTTGGAAAACCTTGTCTGAACCCCTCCATCCTTCCTGTAGCTGCTCAGACTCTGCTTCTCTGCAGACCCCCCAGGGGTTCAGACAAGGTTTTCCAAGTCCGTGCCTAAATCTCACTTTCACAGCGAAATAAGCCCAGTTTGGCCCTGTTCACTTTTGCTTAGCAGAGTCTGTATCTTCAAAACTAGACACTCTGCAGGCCTATATCAGCCCAATATCAATATCAGCCCAATATCAATATCAGCCCAATATCAGCATCAGCCCAATATCAGCATCAGCCCAATATCAGCATCAGCCCAATATCAGCATCAGCCCAATATCAGCATCAGCCCAATATCAGCATCAGCCCAATATCAGCATCAGCCCAATATCAGCATCAGCCCAATATCAGCATCAGCCCAATATCAGCATCAGCCCAATATCAGCATCAGCCCAATATCAGCATCAGCCCAATATCAGCATCAGCCCAATATCAGCATCAGCCCAATATCAGCATCAGCCCAATATCAGCATCAGCCCAATATCAGCATCAGCCCAATATCAGCATCAGCCCAATATCAGCATCAGCCCAATATCAGCATCAGCCCAATATCAGCATCAGCCCAATATCAGCATCAGCCCAATATCAGCATCAGCCCAATATCAGCATCAGCCCAATATCAGCATCAGCCCAATATCAGCATCAGCCCAATATCAGCATCAGCCCAATATCAGCATCAGCCCAATATCAGCATCAGCCCAATATCAGCATCAGCCCAATATCAGCATCAGCCCAATATCAGCATCAGCCCAATATCAGCATCAGCCCAATATCAGCATCAGCCCAATATCAGCATCAGCCCAATATCAGCATCAGCCCAATATCAGCATCAGCCCAATATCAGCATCAGCCCAATATCAGCATCAGCCCAATATCAGCATCAGCCCAATATCAGCATCAGCCCAATATCAGCATCAGCCCAATATCAGCATCAGCCCAATATCAGCATCAGCCCAATATCAGCATCAGCCC
>NW_027637544.1:0-22817 GCF_951216825.1 Electrona antarctica
CATGATACTGACCATGGTGCTGACCATGATACTGACCATGGTGCTGACCATGATACTGACCATGGTGCTGACCATGATACTGACCATGGTGCTGACCATGGTGCTGACCATGATACTGACCATGGTGCTGACCATGGTGCTGACCATGATACTGACCATGGTGCTGACCATGATACTGACCATGGTGCTGACCATGATACAAACATGATACTGACATGATACTGACATAATACTGACATGATACTGACCATGGTGCTGACCATGATACTGACCATGGTGCTGACCATGATACTGACCATGGTGCTGACCATGATACTGACCATGGTGCTGACCATGATACTGACCATGGTGCTGACCATGATACAAACATGATACTGACATGATACTGACATAATACTGACATGATACTGACCATGGTGCTGACCATGATACTGAACATGATACTGACATGATACTGACCATGATATCAACATGATACTGACATGATACTGACCATGATACTGACATGATACTGACCATGATATCAACATGATACTGACATGATACTGACCATGATACAAACATGATACTGACCATGATACTGACTTTGATACTGACCATGATACTGACCATGATACAGACATGATACTGACATGATACTGACCATGATACTGACATGATACTGACCATGATACTGACATGATACTGACATGATACTGACATGATACTGACCATGATACTGACATGATACTGACATGATACTGTCATGATACAGACATGATACTGACCATGATACTGACATGATACTGACATGATACTGTCATGATACAGACATGATACTGACATGATACTGACCATGATACTGACATGATACTGACATGATACTGACATGATACTGACCATGATACTGACATGATACTGTCATGATACTGACCAATATACTGACCATGGTGCTGACCATGATACTGACCATGGTGCTGACCATGATACTGACCATGGTGCTGACCATGATATCAACATGATACTGACATGATACTGACCATGATACTGACCATGATACAAACATGATACTGACCATGCTACTGACTATGATACTGACCATGATACTGACCATGATACAGACATGATACTGACATGATGCTGACCATGATACTGACATGATACTGACCATGATACTGACCATGGTGCTGACCATGATACTGACCATGGTGCTGACCAATATACTGACCATGGTGCTGACCATGATACTGACCATGGTGCTGACCATGATACTGACCATGGTGCTGACCATGATACAAACATGATACTGACATGATACTGACATAATACTGACATGATACTGACCATGGTGCTGACCATGATACTGAACATGATACTGACATGATACTGACCATGATATCAACATGATACTGACATGATACTGACCATGATACTGACATGATACTGACCATGATATCAACATGATACTGACATGATACTGACCATGATACAAACATGATACTCACCATGATACTGACTATGATACTGACCATGATACTGACCATGATACAGACATGATACTGACATGATACTGACCATGATACTGACATGATACTGACCATGATACTGACATGATAATGACCATGATACTGACATGATACTGACCATGATACTGACATGATGCTGACCATGATACTGACATGATACAGACATGATACTGACATGATACTGACCATGATACTGACATGATACTGACATGATACTGACATGATACTGACATGATACTGACCATGATACTGACCATGATACAGACATGATACTGACATGATACTGACCATGATACTGACCATGATACTGACATGATACTGACATGATACTGACATGATACTGACATGATACTGACCATGATACTGACCATGATACTGGCATGATACTGACCATGATACTGACATGATACTGACATGATACCGACATGATACTGACCATGATACAGACATGATACTGACATGATACTGACCATGATACTGACCTTGATACTGACATGATACTGACATGATACTGACCATGATACTGACCATGATACTGACCATGATACTGACCATGATACAGACATGATACTGACCAGATAAGTCTAAGAGACCAACTTGTCCATTCTTACACCCCCCGACTACTAGTCGTGCTTTTCTTTCAGACATTCCTCCTGGCAATTACAAATGTTCTAATTGTGCTCAATTCAGAAAATCGCGCTTGTGTGTGGGGACCTTAAGGTGTTTAAGTGTATCTGTGTTTTTATAAAATAAATATTGAACCAGTGAAAAGCATTAACAAGAGCGTGTGAACTAAATAATAACTACATTGGATCCATTGGAGAAACAATGGATTATTCTTTTTTTTTTTTACATTTCCTGAAAAGTAACGCTTTTGGACATACGAGGTCTTGGCCCGACGGCGATGATATATATCTGTGAGGAGGAGGAGGAGGAGGAGGAGGAGCGGGTGTTTTGGTCTGTGGCCAAAACGTCATCCTGTGGTCCGCCCTGCCTGATTCATGAGCCCTCGTTTGGTCTACCACCTGCTGACTATCCTCAGCCCACGCCCCCCACCTGACTGTCTCCCCCCCAACCCCCCCCCCACTCCCCCAGCCTGCTGACTGTCTCCCCCCAACCCCCCCCCACTCCTCCAGCCTCCACCTCAGCGTGTACTAAGATTTAACCCATTAACCCATGTAGGACTGAGGCCTGATTCTAAAACAAAAAAAGTTTTCTAAATCCTAAAAGTTTTCTGAAAAGCCTATGTTTCTATATGTCAGTGGTGGTGCTCAACCTTTCTCATGTCAAGGACCCCCAGAATTATCTGTATTTCCTCCATCTGAAAAGATGTTGTTCCAGGGGACCCTGGAAACAACATCTTTTCAATATTATATTCAAAGATTTTCAATTGCTAAAGTATAACATAATGCTTAAAACACCAAAATGGGTTCCCGTCCTGAATGGGTTGACCTGAGGCCGATTCTTACAAATGTCTTCTAAAATAAAAAAAAATAAAAAAATCTGAAAAACTCATGTTGCTTAATCAGTGGTGGTCAAACGTGTTTCATGTCATTATTATTTATTTGGTCGTGGACTCCTCCATCTCAAAACATTTTGTTCCAGCAGGGACCCCCAGAAGCAAAGATTTTGAGTGAAATTATATATCATATTCATTCAAAGATTTGCATCTAAAACTTTCCCAGTTTTAATGGGTTAAAGTAATGGAGTACTTGCTTAAAAAAACAATATTTCAATATTCAAAAATGCATTTTTTTTCTTTAAAAAAAACGAATAAATAACGTTTCAACAAACGTAATTAACAGCTAAAATGTGGCTTTACGCGATTAATTCATAGTGTACTTTTAGTCTCCATGCAGTATACACCTCCGGTCCCATCCCTGCTAAAGGCCGGCCTGCTTTTTTTCCTCCAACATCCGGCAGCCACCTTTTTTTTTTTTTTTTTTTACAAGGCTGAAAATCTGCTGAGTAACTGTCCTCCTCCGCTCCGCCCCGCCCCCGCTGTGGGGGCTGCATGCTACAGAGGTGGTGGCAGGAAGAGAGGAGGGGGGTGGGAGGGGGTGGGGGAGGTGGGGGAGGCGAGGGGGGTGTAGCGTTGGAGGCTGCATGGTGCTGCTGCTGTGGCCGACGTTACGCGGCTCACAGGACTTGCCCGTAAATGAACTCATTTTTCATCCTGCCTTCCCCCCTCCTCGTTAATGACTGGCACTTTCCTCGTACGGAGGGCGCTGGCCCTCTGAAGAGCCCGGCGAGTGACAGCGCACCATTCATCTCCGCATGACGGAGAGGACGGGGAGGGGGGGGGGGGGGGGGGGTGAGGGAGTGGTGGCAGAGTGGAGGGTGTGTGTGTGGGGGGGGGACTGGGGGGGGGGGCTGGGGGGGGTAGTACCAGCCAGCCAGTGTTGACTTTGTCGACTAAAACTATGACAAAAGATGTGTGTCGACTACCTATTTTAACTGACAAAGACAAAATGAAAACTAAGCTATGATAACTAAAACTAAGACTTAAATATATAGAGAATTTTTTTTGACACAAATACAAAATTTGACTAAAATGTTATATGGGGAGGGACTAGTGGAGAAGAGATCCAGTAGAACTAAAATACAAGTCATTATTATGCTTGGTTACATGCTAAAAAACAAAAAGCAGATCTACAAAGCTACCAGTATAGTATAGCTACTGGTCAGTCAGCCAGCCAGGATGGACAGTAGCAGGCCAGGGGTAGAAACGGGCAGGAGAAAGGCATTGCCAAAGTGAGGATGGATTAACCCATTCTGGACAGGAACCCCCTTTGGTGTTTTAAACATAATTTTAAACATTATCTATTGAAAAATAGCAGATCTACAAGCTCGTAGCGCGGCACTCTGTAGATCTGCTATTTTAACATTTTAACTCGAATATTTGCTTCCGAGGGGTTCCTGGAACAACATATTTTCAGTTGGGGATCGGCGGCCAATTGCATATAATTTTTGGGGTCCTTGACATGAAATATTGAGCACCACTGATATAGAAACATAGATTTTTCAGAAAATGATTTAGAAGATTTTTTTTAAATGTCGATGTCAGGTCTAAATGGGTTAGACCTGACCGGGTTCACTTCTGGAGAGGATATAGCAAAATGGAATAGAGACGAGACACACACACACACACACACACACACACACACACACACACACACACACACACACACACACACACACACACACACACACACACACACACACACACACACACACACACACACACACACACACACAGCGGAAATGGAGAAAGTAGTATTTTTTTTTTTTGGAACTGCAGTTTGCAGATAAAGCGGTCATTCTCAATGCTGTACGGACCCGACATTTTAACCTCAAGATGAATATCATGACAGTCAACATTCATAATAACCTCTAATTATTATTAAAGGAGCATTTCACCCACTTTCAACCATAACTTCACATTATTGGTTTTCATTATTGGTGCTTACTTCGGGATTCCGTTTTTACGTAGTCGGGATCTGTAGCTATAGCTAAAATGCTACAAACATGCTACTTTTTTGGTTTTGATTCGACGATAAACGTGGATTAAACAAAACTCGGCCCTATACGTCTTAGGCACCCGGCCGCCACAAGGTAAGTTCACCTCGGCTTAACGTCCCTGGCACTAATATCCTTAATGAGCAGCAATAATATGAACATGGGTTGAAAATGGGCGAAGTTGTCCTTTAAAAAGGTTCTGTTGAAACTCATCAACGCATTGACCATATATTTTAATTCCACCAGTGATGAATCGGACTAACTCGCTCCTACTTATCAGAAGCCATCCACTATGCGTTGATTAGGAAGCAGCTGTTGATCAGACACACCTTAACCCTCCCATCCACCTTATAATTAGGCTACCTGCGGCATCAATATGCACGGAACGACAACAAGTGGCAGTTCATCTTTGATCATTTCTTTTCTCGAGGTCGGCGCCTTTTGTTCTCTCCTCGTCCTCGCATGGCAGCGCACGCACGGCACGCACGGCGTCATGGCGGGTGTTCCCACGACAGACGACGACGCCTTACCGAAATAGAACAACAGCGATTAAAAATGCAAGAGGAAACACGCCCCACTGTTCGACACAAATCTAATTGCGCTGCCTGTTCCCCCCCTCGCGATCACATTACCTGGGTGGTGGGATGACAGATCACTGAACCTAAACAATGCTATTAGGATGACTCAGCTCCCATGGTTCGCCTTTGCAAGTAAACAAAGTTAGTGTGAAATTGGGAGAGCATGATTAATTATCATTATGAGAATATCATTTAAAAAAATAAAATAAGAAAAAAAAAGCAGGCCATGCTATATTATTCACGTCTACTGCCTCCACACACAGAATATTTTAACCCATTTTGGGCGGGAACCCATTTTGGTGTTATACTTTAGCTATTGAAAATAGCAGATCTACAAGCTCATAGCAGGTCTGCTATTTTTGAAAAATCAAACAACTGACATAGAAACATAGCTTTTTCAGAAAACTGTCAGGATGTAGAAGACATTTTTAGAATCTGATCTCAGGTCAAAATGGGTTAAACTATACAACAGGAGAGCTCACTACTCCTGTTTTTATTTTTTGTATGATGTCAAGTGACAATCAAAAACAGCAGATCTACAGTATTAGATCTACAAGCGTCGATCTAGAAGCTCACAATGTGTTGTGATATACGCTGTGAGCTTGTGGATCGGGGATTTCTGCCAGGCAACCTAAAAGTCAAAATAGGGCTTAGAAAATCTTCAATGTTCTCACAGAAGTAGAGAAAAAAGGACACTGTCTGCACTTGAGTTAGATTTATTGAGAACGTTCCGGTCATTCCGACCTTCATCAGGCATAAAGAAGAACTGACAAACAGTCGGTATAAGTACAGCTCTGGGATCAGCGGGGGGGCCAATCAGATGCCCCGCGCCAATCCGTTACCATGGAGAGGGACTTTATTTGTATCATTGTCCAATATGCATTTGCTGCCTCAGTCAGTACACCCTAAAGGTATTCCATTTTTATTGTTTATATTGCCTTTCTCTACTGATTGATTTATTCTGTTGTAGCTGTATACTATTCTACTTGGTATAAAAATGTTCCTTTTATCATGGAAAAAAATCACACCCGTGTGAACTGAGTGGTGCAAATCCCCCCCCCCCACACCTCTCTTTCATTAGCAGGCAACAGTGCAGCACTATCTCTCTCTCTCTGTTTCTGGCACAACAGCGACACTTTTGGTACTCATTGGTACTGGTGCTCACACACACAAACATGAACACACGGTTGAACACGGACATTGCTGTGGTTGCACCACTCAAAAAATATATACCTAAATGGTAAATGGTGCATATATATAGCACCTTTATCCAAGGCGCTTTACATAGATTGTGCATTACATTCACCCATTCACACACACATTCATACACCGATTGCGGCGGAAGCCATGCAAGGTACCAACCAGCACATCGGGAGCAATTTGGGGTTCAGTGTCTTGCCCAAGGACACTTCGACATGTAGACAGGAGGAGCCGGGATTCGAACCGCCGACCCATGGATCATTGGACGACCTGCTCTACCTCTTGAGCCACAGTCGCCCCTGTACTCACATGTGGGTCCCTCTCCTTTATGCCTGTCTGAACGACCGAAACGTCGCTCAATACTACTACTTACTAGATTTTGATTATTATTACAAAACATACTGTACGTACATTAACCACTTAACCACTGTACGTACATTAACCCTATATACATTTTGCGGCCTTTTGAAAACAGCAGATCTTCAAGCTCACATTGCGTCACGATGTGATGCATTGTGGGCTTGTAGATCTGCTATTTTAAAAGTTTATACATTTTATGAAAATTGTGAAATGGGACATTCTGCACATGAGTGAGTTCTACCTTTTTTTGTACTTTAAGTAGATTTTAATACCAATACTTTTATACTTTTACTCAAGAAAATTTTGAATTCGGGACTAGTATTTCTACATTGCAGAATCGATACTTTTACTTAAGTAAAGTAAAACATTTAGTATACTTTTTTTCCACCACTGCAAATTATATTTCTCGATATACAATCATGACAATTGAGAGAAACCAAAGCATATTATTTTCACATCAGGGTTACAGTATATGCAAGGCTTCTCTCTCCAGGACAGAAGCACATGAAATATGGAGGGTTCATTTTGGGTTCCGTGACACGAAACGGTTTGGAAACCCCCTGCTATGGACCATGATCCTGTGATATAGTGTCCTTCAAGAAACTACTGAATCTATTGAAATAGAACATAAAAAAACTGAAATAGAACCAACGAGGAGTGAAGGTTATATATACACACGCACACGCACACGCACACGCACACACACACACACACACACACACACACACACACACACACACACACACACACACACACACACACACACACACACACACACACACAGTTGTGTATAGGCTGAGCACAGTAGGATGTCTGGACCATAACCAAGTGAGACAGAATAATCACATGTGAGCTGCTGCGTGCATGTGCGTGTGCGTGTGCGTGTGTGCGTGCGTGTGTGTGCGTCTGTCTGTCTAAAAAGCCTTTCTTTTTTCTTTTTTGCCTGGAGTGTGGCAGATGGAGACACCCTCAGTGACACAGCTATAAAGCAACACCTGGAGGAGTTGGTCTGGCCACCGCTACATCTGTGACCATCAGAGCCGTGTGCGTGCGTGCGTGTGTGCACGTGTGTGTGCGCTTGCGTGCGGCGTGCACTTGTGTGTGTGCATGCGACGTGCGTGCGTGCGTGCGTGCGTGCAACGTGTGTGTGTGCGTGCGTGCACCGGGTCCAGCAGCAGAAGCGTTGGCACGGTGGCCAACGTGGGCGAGCGTTGCCAACCTCAGGTCTCTCTGAGAGTTGTGCCAAAAAAAAGCAGGCAAAAACACATCAGCTTGAAGAGGCAAAAGTGTGCCAGGTTCTATTTTTTATTTATTTTCACCCTTTGGATAGTTTTCCCTTGTATTATACAAAGTTTGAACTTGGATAGACCTTGAATGTCCATTCATGGCAAAAACAACAGATTTAGACACATAACTAGGCTATATGCAACGATTATTAAATTTACACAATATATCGATATTGGGCAGAAACCTCCTATCGCCATATTTTTTGTAAATTTTGTAAATGAATGCCCTACTTGATCATACTACAGCATCACATCAAAAGCATCAAAAGTAGCAGATCCACAAGCTTGCAACGCGGCCGTGAAGTCCTGCGTGTTGAGCTTGTAGATCTGATACTTTTGCAGTTTTTATATTTTAATGCTGAACAGTTTTGGACATATGAGGTTTACACTGGACAGAGACGAATACGATATCTATCTACAAAAATAGTAGATGTACAAAGTTCAAAGAAAAAAACGACGTCACTGTAATGACATGCCCAAGATTACGGACGTCAGGTTGAAAGCATTTAAAGTAGGGATGAACAATATAATCAGTAGCATAATCGGAATTGGCCATAAAAATTGGAACGGTCTCAAAATAATCCAGATTATTTAATCGGTTTTCACCAGCAAAAAAAAGAACAAAAGCCAAATCAAATATGATCTTAAGTAAAAAATAAACTTAAAATGTGTCTTTAATTTGTGTACTCATCTCATTCTGTAGTCATTCAGCGTCAAGTCAGACACTTGGAAAAGAGTATAGGCTATTTATTGATTGAATACTTTATTAACAGGCTTTGGGCCAAGCCCCTATAGGGCCTAGGCTTGTTTCCATTGTGGTCCTCAAATAATCGGAGATCGGATATCGGTCATAATTTAATAACCCTGCACCTTTAGTTGAAAGCATTTAAAGTAGCTCTGTACTTTTCTGTTCATTGTCTCCACCAGGCCGAAGGCATGGGGAGAGAGTATGTTTTGCACTCCGTCCGTGTGTGTGTCCGTCCTTCCGTCCTTCCGTCCGTCTGTGAACAGCTAATCTCCGGCACCGTTAACCTGGTCGATGCCAAACTTTGCACACACACTCCCTGGATGCCAACGATGAACCTCTGCCCCACATTTTCCAGAACGGCCTGTTATAGCGCCACCATGAGGCAGCTTTTCACATTTTTTACTTAAAACTGCACCGATCTGCGTGAAACGTTCCATGCACACTCCCTAGAGGCCAAGGATAAACCTTTGACCTGCATTTTCCGCATCTGCCTTTTATAGCGCCACCAGGAGGCCGACTTTTGTAAAACACATTTTTTTATATTACTCCTCCAGATTCTGTCCAAAAATCTCACAAATCGTTACACACTATCTCTATGGTCATGTGCTCAAGTCGGATCTGTCCAATATTTCATATTCCATCCTAATTGGCTATAATTGGCTTTCACAGTTTGCAAGATTGCCCCGTTTTGAACAAAAGCCTCAAATCATGAACGCAGCATGCAATTTACGTGAAATCTTTCACACATTTTCTTACTAGGCTGAGGAATATATCCCACCCTTTTCACATTGGCCTGTTATAGCGCCACCAACAGGTTGATTTTTGCAAAACACATTTTTGGAACAAAATGCCTCAAATCATCCAATTGCCATCAAAGGCGTATGAAGAAATGGCACCCTTTTCACATTGGCCTATTATAGCGCCACCAGGAGGCCACAACCTGACCTGCCCTGGTGGAGACCTGTGCCCCGAGGGGCACTTTTTCTAGTTTATTTTGTTTTTGCTTTTCAGAGCTAGAGCGTTTGTAATCTTCAAATGGACGATACCTCCGTCCGACACGCTTCCCCGTTCCCGGGCTCTTGCATGCCACAACAATGCACTGTCATCTCAGTATGAAAAGCAACAAAAAAAAGCAAAGATATCTACCTTTCCATCTACTGTGTATAGCCTCCCTTTGCCCTAATCTATACGCTAGCATTATGCTGCCTTTGACTTTAACCCATTTTGGACTGAGGTCGATACAAAAAAGGCTTCTAAATCAAAACATTTTTCTGAAAAACCTATGTTTCTATGTCAGTGGTGCTCACCCTTTTTCATGTCAAGGACCCCCAGAATTATCTCTATTGGGCCACGGACCCCCATCTCAAAATATGTAGTTCCAGGGACTTCCCAGAAGCAAATATTTTAGTTAAAAATGTTTGCTCTGAAATATATATTCAATGATTTGCGCCACATTTTAACGACTTTTCAAAAATAGCCGCGCTATGAGCTTGTAGATCTGCTATTTTTCAATAGCTAAAGTATAACATAATGCTTTAAAACACCAAAAGGGGTTCCCGCCCAGAATGGATTAAACAGGGCTGCCCTTTGACTAACAGCAAAGCAATTGACAAAAAAAACAACACAAAGGAGACAAAGGCTCAGGAGTCGTTCTTTGAAGGTCAGTTACAATTCAACTTTTTTATTTTTTTCCCCCCTTGCTGGAGGCCAGGCAATTTTCATGAACAATAGAGCAGATGTACGTGTAGAGAGATAGGAAAACTTGTCTGACATCGCTTCAAAGGGGAATTGTCGGGGGGGAAAGGTTGCAGGTAAACAGAAGCATGTGTGTGCAATGACAACCTGTGTTTGCATCTTAACTACTCTCTACACGCTAGGCTGGGGAAGATTAAAATTAAAAAATAAAATAAAAATCCAAAATAATGTAAACACCTGGATTTGAACCCCAGTCTCACCACCAAAATGCCCTCTGGGCAGTGTATATATTAAGCTTCTGTGTTTTAAGGGCCTTGCAAACGTGAAGCGAGGAATGCAGGCGTTGTTGCCTGGATCAACACAGGTCTCCTCCAGTTCTGTTGAAGAGGGGCGCAACAACGCAAGCGTAAAAACAAAGGTAAACAGAATCCAGGTCTGGTGAGTGTGCCCGTAACGAGCACGCGCGCAACAAATTCACGGGACCGCGCTCACGTAAATACGCTTGCGTTGTCGCACTGCGACTTCTCCGAGCAAAAGCGCAGGTCTCATTGAAAATGAACTATAGGCGTGTTTTATTGCTCCCCGTTTGGCCCTTTAGGCAGAACAACTCTGCTACATTCAGCCCCGTGCACCCACCACGCACCCCTCTGACCTGCTGGACGATGATGCATGGTTGGGATCCGAAACCTGAAGGAATCGGATCATTGAACCAACATTGAGCAACTGGTATCGGTTCCATCACATTTTGGAACCGTTTCCGCACTGATGTCATCATCAGCATGGAGTCAGTAGCCACTCAATGCCAATATATATTACATGTAATAATCAGATGACATGCATACCGTGGTGAGTCTTCAGATTACATGTAATAATCAGATGACATGCATACCGTGGTGAGTCTTCAGATCACAATAATCAGATGACATGCATACCGTGGTGAGTGTCGAGTTTATTCCGTGAGTGGGATCATTATAATATTAAGTGCCGGCCCAGCTTATATTTGTAACTTCATGTTGTGTCATTTATGTATAGAATGTTGGTGCTATTATGAAGTTCACTGCCTATACAGTAAATACTCTGTGTTATATAAGAACAGAGATCCTCTTATCAACCAATTGCAGTATATCTCAGGGATGTAGATATTAATACAGCTAATTGGGGGGTAAATGTGTTACCAATGTGTTACTAATACTATATACCAGGAATGCGAGTTCATACTAGGACAGGACATGGTATGGGGATAGGAAGTGTCGGGTGACAGAGGAAGGGGCGAGCTATACCAGGGGGCACGATGTGTTCGTTCATTCATACAGAAACAATGTAGCAAACGGGATGACGCGTTTAAGTAAGTCCTTTTAATGTGTTATATGTTCGTTAAATGCTCTAAATTCAGTCATAAATGATGCATCTATGCAGTCGCTATATCTGTGAATTAATAGTATGTATCTTGTGTTTCTCTTTGTGTTTGCAGTTATTACCTAAACGCCAGTCTCAGATTCCTTTGTTGTAATGATCATCATGCTATTGTATTAGATCTAACACGGGCCAGACAAGGCAAATAAGGCTTTATACTGTACACAAGTGTAGTAGAAGTATGTTTGTACGTGTGTGAGTGTGTTATGAGATAATAGTAATAAAATGGCCAAAATCAAGTGATTGTTTACGGGCATTATTGCAACGTCGAGGCTATGTGTGTTTGAGTAATATTAATGTTACCTTGGTGTGTGTTAAATCACAGTTACCAGACCTGTTTGTTATAACCCCTTTGCGGAGGGTCTGAATCAGTAATTAAGCAAAGCTATGAAAGAGCAAAGTTTAGTTATATCCGTACAGTAATAATTAAATGCTCTGTAATTCACCAGAGTAATAATTAAATGTGGTGTAATTCACCATAGTAATAATTAACCGTGTGTAATCACCGGTGAGTAATAATTCATTGCGGTGTAACCCACCGACGTATTACTGAAGCAACGGTACTTAATTCACCGTAGCTAAAGAAATACGGGCATTCTGTGTGATCCGCAAATGCTAATGAAAGCCATTGGCCCGTGTTAGCTTAGCTGTTAGCTTAGCTACTACGTGATCAATGGTGGTTGTCTGCTGTTAGCGTGACGCTAGCTGAGAAGCAGGACAACGAGGGACGGCCATCCAGCGTTTGCGGAGCATCGCTGACCCGTCATCGATCGCCGTGTCCAAGGACCAGCGACCGAAACCCGTAGGCTGCCGGAGTAGCTGATATCTGCGGGAATCATCCGTTGCCGTATTGAGGTGACCTGAGTTAACTCGGGAAAGGATGCTAGTGGCGTGATCCTGCTGCTAAGGAGGTTGTGCCCTGGGTGCTAGGAAGCATCCGGTTTTGCCGACCTAAATAAAGAGTTTCAGTGCCCACATGAGTGCTTGTGCATTGGGGGGAATATCGCTGGGATTGTGTGTTGCAGAAAGGAACTGTGCATTGACTTTGGGGGGTATACCAGACCAAGCTAAATTGTAAACAAGCAAGCTAGCCACCTTCCCATTGACATTGCATTGTGCCTAGCAACCAACTAGCATTAGGCTAACGGTGGCTAACTGGCTGACTGACGCTAATGCTAAGCTAAAGGAGGGCTGACTGACGCTAATGCTAAGCTAAAGGAGGTTAACTCCAGTTGGATGTTGTTGGGGCTAGCCTAGCCAATGCTAACGCTAATAGCATAGGGGTTGGGGCTACCACATTGTGTATGTTTCACAGCACGACTGGCCGCCAGAGAGGAACGCCGAACCGGCCATCTAAAAAGAGAGACAAGGTTGGTGGGGGGGGCGAGCGAGTAGCCTCGTGTAACCATGGCAGCCTTAGATGCGTTAAAGAAAGCGCGCTCGGCGAGCCAAGGCGCGTTAACAAGGTTAACGACCAGAGCCAAAAGTACGGCTGCCCATAAGTCCGAAAGTGAACTTAAGGCTTTACTGAAAGACATGGATATAGGTTTTGATGAGCTTCTAACCTGTAGCACGGATTATAAAAGTGCAATGGAAGAGGCTGATGAAAACGCTATGGACATAGCTACCGTTAGTACGAGACTCAATGCCGCAAAGATATCCTATCTTTTGGCTCGAACAGAATTGCAGGAAAACTTATGGAAGCGGTTCATAGATGAGTCTGTGCAGCGCGCCCTCAAGTGGGCGGCAGAGGCAGCAGACAGAGCGCGTCCTGACCGTTACGAAGAACAGGATATTAACCTAAGTCTTATTTACGGGCTGGAGAGTGTAATTGAGCGATCATTAACAGACATGCAGACGTTACTAAACTCTTGGGAAGGTTGCATTTCTGACGAGAATTTGGCCAAGGTATTAGCTGAGATATATGCTTTGAAAGCACTTAAGAGTGCCAACCTCCAGGATTTAAAGCACAAAGGCGAAATAGTAATAGAAATGAAAGAGAAAATTAAACAAGAAAGTGTACCTCTCGCCGTTGACAATGGAGGAAAGAAGTCAGCCGGTAGCAAACTGGCTGCTCAGCCTATGAAATTACCCCAATTCAGTGGGGAACGCATGTCATACTTCAGATGGAAGAAACAGTGGCATAGGATTTATGCACTCTTTGACAATCCTGGGTGGGGTGATGACATGCGTTACCAGCTACTGATTGATTCCATTGATAAAAGGATAAATGATGAATTAAGGCTTGATTATTGCCAGACTTCAGATGAGGTCTACCAGAAATTAGAACTCCACTACGGAAACGTAGGACAGATTGTCAAGGAGATTATAATGAAGTTGGAAAGTGTGCCCGCTGTAAGCAGTGGCCAGCCAAAGGAGACATTAAATCTTGTTAGATTAATAGAGCAATCGGTGCTGGATCTAGCGGATCTTAATGCTGGCGACGTCATTCAAAATCAGCTCGTCATTCACAATTTAGAGGCTAAATTGCCGCCAGAAATGCAAGAACGGTGGCTTGTGATGCGTTGTAATCCAAATAATAATATTGATAGCCAAAACAGGTTCCCGCATTTCATTGCCTTCTTACGCGAGCATACAAAAGTGCTCGTTGAACAAGAACAATTAAATGCAAAAGGCATAGGGACCAAACGAAGTGATCCGAGCCCACGTAGCCGTAATAATGACCGACAGAATGATAAGCCGGGGAACGGGGCGCGCGAGAAGCGTGCTTCGACAAGGGCTACGTTTAGCGGCGAGGAGGCGCGGGGTTCGTGCGTAATCTGCGGAGAGAGCGATCACTCAGGGGCATTGTTCCGTTGTAAAATGTTCATGAAAGCCAACGTTGAAGGCCGGCGTGCGTATGCGAAAAAACATAAAGCATGCTTTAAGTGTTTATATCTACATGACGGCCAATGCAGAGTGCGCAATGACAATTTCCTGTGTAGGTTAAGTGAGTGCAAAAGGGACGGCTCGTCGCCTCCTCATAATTTCAAGTTGTGCCCCAAGGCGCGTCCACGTAATGGGGATAGTAGCACTAGTAATAATAATAGTGACAGCGCGAGAGGGGGGGCTAGTAGCGTGGGGAGGGACTCACGTGGGCCTACACATGAAATTGAACTTAAGCTTGCTGAGGCCGAGTTGACGCCAAAGCAACTAGCTATAGTGCGCAAAGCTTACACGAACAATACAGCCGCGACAGGCTGCACTGAGGGCGGAGAGCTGCCTGCTCTGATGATGACGTTGGAAGTAACCACGAAAAGTGGTGATTGGGTGGGGGCTTTGATTGACCTCGCCTCTGATACGAATTATATCACCCACAAAGCTGCAGACAGGCTCGGGCTGAAAGGAAGACCTGTCACTCTGAGCGTGCAGGGCGTTGGGGGGATGAAAAAGACATTCAAGACGAAAAAATACTCCATTAAGTTGAAGACAATGGGGGAGAAGGGCTCTTCTCCACTGGATCATGACATGACTTGTTATGGTCTGAATGAGATTGCAAAGATCAATTGTCCAGTTAATCCTAGGCGCATTGCAGATCTTTTCCCGGGCACCGATCCGGAGGAGTTGCGACGTCCACTGGAGGTGGAAATACTTATCAGTGCGCGTGAGGGTCGTTTAGCCCCACAGCGGTTGGCTAGATGTGGAGATTTGGTACTGTGGTCGGGGATTTTGGGTAAGACGGTTAGCGGATGTCATCCGTCTCTATTCGACGCCAGTGAAATGATCACAGGACAGTGGGCGTCAACCCATTTTGCTCTTTCAATGAGAGGTGGAGCCGTTGAAATTAAGGCTGCCACTTGCCATACTGACACCAGCGCGGCACTGTCTTGGTGGCGCTGGGACAGTATTGGAGCGGCATGTGATCCCCTGTGTGGGGGTTGTCGTTGTGGAAAATGCGCCCCTGGTGGCAAAGAGATGTCTCTCGCTGACGAGAGAGAAATGGAGATTGTCAAGAGGGGCCTGACTTTTAAGACAAGCGACTCTCACAGCGATGAGTCGCATTGGGACGCGAGCTATCCTTGGAAAGAGGACCCGTCTACTTTACCAAATAATAGGGCGGCGGTTGAGGCCACGTTCTTAAAGTCTGAGAAACGTCTCAGGCGAGATCCCGTGTGGTACCAGGCCTATGCTAGCCAGGTGCATGAGATGCTCAAAAGAGGTGCTGCTGTCAAGCTGTCTAAAGCTGCCATGGACATGTGGGGCGGGGCTGTTTGGTGGATCAACCATCTTATGGCACCAAACCCACACTCAGTTTCCACGCCAGTTAGGATAGTCTGGGACAGTAGTCAAGAATTCCGGGGCGTGAGTTTGAACAGTATCCTGCTAAAGGGGCCCGATGTTTTGAACCCGATCCGAGCAGTGTTGCTGCGTTTCAGAGAGGGGGAATACGCCGCCATTGGCGACGTAAGCAAAATGTACCACTCCGTTTGGCTAGAAGAGCGGGAGGTACATTTGCACCGGTTCCTATGGAGGGACTCAGTTGACAGCAAGATTGAAGACTATGCAGTTGTACGGGTCAATATGGGAGACCGTCCAGCGGGTAGCATAGCTCAAATAGCGATGCGCGAGACGGCGTATCTACCTCAGTTCACCCACATGGTTGACGAGAGGGACGTAATCGTGGAGAACGCTTACGTAGATGACATTTTTCTATCTCACAACTGCCCCCAGAGGCTGGAGGAGGTACTGGCGGGGGTTAAAACCATTCTGGCTACCGGGGGGTTTCACCTAAAGCCCTGGGTACGGTCAGGCCAAAGTGGGAGGGAAGGAGATGGAGAAATGAAACCAGAGACTATGTTGTTTCCGAATCAGATGAGAGAGGAGGACAATAAGGCTCTGGGGGTTGGTTACCATGTGAAGGAGGACAGCCTCTTCATCATGGTTGCCATAAACTTTTCCGCCCGAAAAAAGAAAGTGCGGAGCGAGGAAAACCTTGCTCTGAAGGAGGTGGCGGAGAAGACGCCAGATCCTCTGACTCGGCGTATGTTGCTGAGTCAAGTAGCGGGGCTGTATGATCCCATTGGCCTTGTGACGCCTCTGAAACAGAAGGGCGTTATTCTAGTCAGGAGGGCGTTCCAAGAGGCGGGGTCATTGACCAAAGACACTTGGGATCAACCGTTGTCTAGCGATCTCCGCGTGAGAGCGGTTGAACTTTTTGAGGAATACGCAAAGCTGAGTGCGATCACGTTCCCCAGGTGTATCACTCCGCCCGGATGGGTGGGGAAACCCTGGGGCATCACCTTCTCCGACGGGAGCTCAGAGTCCTACGGAGTGGTGCTCTACCTGCGGTGGGAAACTGCTAGCGGGGTGGAGACTCGTCTGGTGGAGTCAAAAGCCAAGTTGGCTCCTCTAGACCAAAAGGGTGATGCAGTGAAAGCTGAAATCTGCGGTGCTGTCTTTGCCGCACGACTGAAAGGGTACGTGCTGAAGCATAGCAGGCTGACAATCGAGAAATGGTATCACTTTGTCGACAGCCAGACAGTGCTGGGTGCCATTCAAAGGGACAGTTATGGGTTCCAAACGTTCTTCGCCAATAGGGTTGGGGAAATCCAGAAGGCGGGGCCTGTGACTGACTGGTGGTGGGTTCCCGGGGTGGAAAATGTAGCTGATCTAGTCACGAGGGGGGGTTCTCCTGAGCAATTAGACAGTGATTCCCTGTGGCAAAAGGGACCAGAGTTCCTAGCCAGACCAGTCGACCAATGGCCTATGAAGTCTGCTGCTGAGGTGGCGGCCTCATCGCGGGAAATCGTGAGTACATTGCAGAGAAAAGTGTTCAAAATGAAAGCATTCTCTGCTGCTGTTACTAGATCCCAAACTAAGAACCAGGGGTCCGCGCCACTGCCAGACAGTGGCGGGTCCTCACCAGTCAGTGGCAGATCTTCACCAGACAATGGGGGGTCTCCAGCGGTCAGCAGGGGTCCTTCACCAGTCAGTGATGGGGGTTCTGTGGCAGCATCTAATGACGAAACTGAACAGCTGTGGGGGTCAGGCCTTGTGAACCAAATGGACTTGGCTAGATGCAGCACACTGTCAAAACTCTGCGGGGCAGTTGGCTACGTCCGCAGAGTGTTGCACGGCCACGGAGGCTTATTCAAGTCCGGCAGTCGTGTACAGTGGGGGGCGGTGCTCTCTGTCGGAGAGCGGGACACAGCATTTAAGGAGCTGTGCCTTGCCGCCCAAGAGGGAATTTCTTTCCCGACGACACTAAACCGTCTTGTAGTTAGTAAGAACGACAAGACAGGTCTCTTGCTATGCCGAGGCCGGGTTCAGACCGTTGACCAAGAAAGCCAGGGCGTGCCCATCATTCCTTACGAGGCACGACTCAGCACACTACTGTGTGAGGAGGCCCATCGTGCAAACCACGAGGGCGTGGCTGGGACACTCCTGCGAGTCAGGAAGAAAGCCTGGTTGGTTCAGGGGCCAAGGGTCGCACGTAAGGTGATCGACTCTTGCCTGTTTTGTCGCAAACGGGGGGCTAAGCTATCCAGTCAAGTGATGGCTAATCTTCCTACAGTGCGCACAAGTCCAGCAGCTCCGTTCGAGTACACAACGCTGGATTTGTTCGGTCCTTACACTGTCAGGGGCACTGTGAAGCGACGCATTAAGAGAAAAGTCTGGGGCGTGGTCTTCAGTTGCATGGCCTCACGGGCTGTCCATGCAGACCTAGTTGAGGACTTGTCTACAGAAGGCTTTCTGCAGACCTACCAGCGATTCACTGCTCTGAGAGGCCATCCAAAAAAGTTGTGGTCTGATCAGGGTACGAACTTTGTTGGCGCGAGACCAGCATTGGAGGATCTATACAAGTTCCTAGGGGACATTGACAAGGAGCAGATCCAGCAAAGAGCAGCAGTTGCAGGGACCGACTGGGCATGGGAGTTTAGCCCAGCGGACTCACCGCATCGGAACGGGGCGGCCGAAGCTGCCGTCCATGTTCTGAAAAGGGCGTTGAGCAGCGTCGGCGACACCGATGATCTGTCGGCGCTGGAGTTCCAGACTCTACTCTACCTTGCTGCTAACCTGGCCAACGAAAGACCCATCGGAGCCAGAACTCAAGTCGACGAGGATTCCGTGGACATCATCACTCCCAACTCTCTGCTGTTGGGGCGGGCAGGGCCCAGGGGAGACGTCCTGGGCTTTGACTTCCCTAGCTACCCGTACAGTCGTCTTCGGGCGGTCCAGCGCGAGGTGGACAAGTTCTGGAAGCGGTGGAGCCAGCTGGCGGGCCCTCATCTCTTCATCCGAGAGAAATGGCACGTTCCAGCACGGAATGTGGCCGTCGGCGACCTGGTGTGGGTCGCGGACCAGAATGCTCTACGAGGTCGATTCCGGATGGGTCGTGTCGTGGAGGTGAATCCAGATAACCAGGGTGTCGTCAGGGACGTAAAGGTGCGGACATGTCCAAGTCTGCCCATCAGTTGGTCGCAGGTGGTGAAAGACGTGGTGGCATGGCCATCCGTCATCCTCCATCGTGATGTGCGGCGGCTGGTTGTCCTAATCCCGGTTGAAGATCAGTGAATTAGACTAGAAAGTCCTCTTGAGAAATACCCTAACGAACTCTTCCATATGCATGCTGCGCGAGTAAGACTAGTCAGTGGGTGTTTACTTGAGGCAGCTGGGTGATGGGGCATACTTGTCACTCAGTAAGGAGCAAAGCGGTGGTGCCTACCTCCTACAGTCAGATTGAGATCAAAATTAATTCAGTGCATGAAAGTAAACTAGGTTTATTATTTCATAAGTTCAGCTGGTGAGTGCCATCCGGAGGCGTTCATCGATTAGAAGCATGATTGATATACTTATTTTTATTTTTGTTTGAATGTTTTTGTTTGCAAATGATTGTGGGGAATCTATTTAGCCTACTGGGTTTATTTCAAACCGTAGCCTAAAAGTGGGAGGTGTCGAGTTTATTCCGTGAGTGGGATCATTATAATATTAAGTGCCGGCCCAGCTTATATTTGTAACTTCATGTTGTGTCATTTATGTATAGAATGTTGGTGCTATTATGAAGTTCACTGCCTATACAGTAAATACTCTGTGTTATATAAGAACAGAGATCCTCTTATCAACCAATTGCAGTATATCTCAGGGATGTAGATATTAATACAGCTAATTGGGGGGTAAATGTGTTACCAATGTGTTACTAATACTATATACCAGGAATGCGAGTTCATACTAGGACAGGACATGGTATGGGGATAGGAAGTGTCGGGTGACAGAGGAAGGGGCGAGCTATACCAGGGGGCACGATGTGTTCGTTCATTCATACAGAAACAATGTAGCAAACGGGATGACGCGTTTAAGTAAGTCCTTTTAATGTGTTATATGTTCGTTAAATGCTCTAAATTCAGTCATAAATGATGCATCTATGCAGTCGCTATATCTGTGAATTAATAGTATGTATCTTGTGTTTCTCTTTGTGTTTGCAGTTATTACCTAAACGCCAGTCTCAGATTCCTTTGTTGTAATGATCATCATGCTATTGTATTAGATCTAACACGGGCCAGACAAGGCAAATAAGGCTTTATACTGTACACAAGTGTAGTAGAAGTATGTTTGTACGTGTGTGAGTGTGTTATGAGATAATAGTAATAAAATGGCCAAAATCAAGTGATTGTTTACGGGCATTATTGCAACGTCGAGGCTATGTGTGTTTGAGTAATATTAATGTTACCTTGGTGTGTGTTAAATCACAGTTACCAGACCTGTTTGTTATAACCCCTTTGCGGAGGGTCTGAATCAGTAATTAAGCAAAGCTATGAAAGAGCAAAGTTTAGTTATATCCGTACAGTGAGTCTTCAGATCACATGTAATAATCAGATGACATGCATACCGTGGTGAGTCTTCAGATTACATGTAATAATCAGATGACATGCATACCGTGGTGAGTCTTCAGATCACATGTAATAATCAGATGACATGCATACCGTGGTGAGTCTTCAGATCACATGTAATAATCAGATGACATGCATACCGTGGTGAGTCTTCAGATGTCATGTAATAATCAGATGACATGCATACCGTGGTGAGTCTTCAGATCACATGTAATAATCAGATGACATGCATACCGTGGTGAGTCTTCAGATCACATGTAATAATCAGATGACATGCATACCGTGGTGAGTCTTCAGATTACATGTAATAATCAGATGACATGCATACCGTGGTGACTCTTCAGATGTCATGTAATAATCAGATGACATGCATACCGTGCCATGCTAGAAATGTTCACTCAATGGAACAGCCAGGCAGAAGTCCCTATTATTTGAACATGGCTGATCTCCGGAACCAGATTCATCACACCGTCAGTGGAACCAGATTCATCACACCGTCAGTGGTTCTCAAACTTTTTAAACTTCAAGGACCACCACAACTCTCTCTTGTACACTCTCAGAATTTGAATTTGTGTTTATCAAGAAAAAGGCCAAAATTATTATGTTTATTCGTATAAACATAATAACATCGTATACAATCATATTAGTATGCGGACGTCTCTGAAATTTATAACAAACCAAACCGTTGAAAATCGGTTGAAAATTGAGCAAGTTATGCTCATTTAAGAGTACATGCCCCATAGACACAATGTTATGTGGCCCGAGGTAAGATGGCCGCCACGTAACGACGTCGCTCTCCATTGGCCAACAGCGCGGGTGAGCTATCTAGAGTTTATATATATCTATGGTAGCACCACCCACCTGAACTCAAGCTGTACCCAGAGTTGTTGTATGACAATAATAAGGGGACGGGCAGTACAGGAGTGTCACTAAAGCTGTGTATTTCGAGTGGACCATTTGACTCAAAGGCTTTCAGCTTTTGCAGGAAGACACCACAAATACACAGGGAAGACATATGTGCATACGGTATTGTAACCACACCTGCGGGGGTCTATTAGAGTAATGTTAACATCCAACTATGGCACCCCATCTTTAAGGAACCGGAATTGTTAAATTCCTAAAGGATCCCAACACTAGACGAGCCACCAACATATACACCATGGAGGTGAACTACTTCAAAGCAGGGGAATCTCTGCTACACACTATAGGCCTAGGGCACATTCACACAATCTCCTTCCCTCTCTCTGCCACTGGAAAACAATCCGTGTCCCTTCTGCCGCTGATGCAAACAGACATGAGCGTCAACCCAGGTTCTCTGAGCTCGCCTCTCCGCAGTCAGCTCTAAAGCGTGACCAGTCAGAGTCCATTGTGCCCTGATGTGAGCCAGCCGTATCCCAGCATCCTGGTACGAATATGCAAGAACGCTCGCCACGGGTCCAATCCGGCAACCTCTGGAGAATCACAGGTATTCCTAAATGTCACCTCAGTAAAACTATGCCTAAACCTAACCTTATTCCTAAACGTAACCTCAGTAAAACTATGTCTAAACCTAACTTTATTCCTAAACTTAACGACAGTAAAACTATGCCTGCCCTAAACATAGCCTTATTCCTAAACACAATCTCAGTAAAACTATGACTAGACCTAACCTTATTCCTAAACTTAACCTCGGGTTATGGTTTAGG